>NW_025721224.1:0-270065 GCF_922984935.1 Meles meles | reverse complement strand
ATAAACAAATTGATAACCAGAATGATTACAACTTGTCCAAAAAAATTCCCAAATCACAGTAGTACAAAAATCTTCATGCCATTAACATAATAAAATGTATCATTTGTCCAAAAACAAACGATTAAAGGTTGAAAAGGTTGGATTAAATGATGTCAAGAGAAAAGATTATAAAACTGGTTCAAAGGAAACCAATTTTAAGTCAGTGGTTTTCTAATGACTCTAGTTTTGTGGGGAGGGATGAGTGGGAGGAGAAAGCAACTGGCAAGAGTCCTGGATAGCAGGAAAAGAGCTCAGCACCTAAACTTCTTCAGAAGCCAAACCACTTATTTCATATCTACTAATGGTGAAAGCCTACTAAGCCAACTATCTATACCTAACTTTAACATGGGCCTAATCTCCCCATGTACCCTGATCCTACTCTCTGGGCCCACCAGAGAACCTCCCCTGCTCCATCAGTCTGCACCCTTTCACCTTATACACTGTAATGTAACATGCTGCTATGTCAAGTTTCTCCACAGAATGCAAGTGCTTTGTGGGCAGACACCTCGCCTCTATCCATTTTTATCATTTCCAAAACTCAGCAATGTATATGATGTATAGTAAGTACCCAACTTATTAGACGAAGGAATGAGCTAATACATTCCACAACTCCAGATTAATTCCCACTTAATATCTAAGATTACTGTCATATGATTAAAAACATCCATTAACTTTTCAAGATAGTAGACTTTCACAGTTTCTCTTCTTCTCTGGTGGACACAAGTCTAAATCAAAGCAGTCTACTGACAGTTGATCAAACTCTAGATACAATAAACACCTGCAACCTAGTTACTCTATACATCAACCACATTAAGCTCCTTCTTAGTAATTTATACTACATATACCATTAAAACAATCTTCTGTGCTCCTAACATTGGTATGAAGAATTGATACGATAGGCAGTGCTCTCAGTGGGAAGGCAGATAATTTAGTTAAAGAAGGCAATGGGAGTAATTTTGCCCTCTTGTCAATATTTCTGTTTAAGAGAACAACTCAATTTCTTTGTAAATCATTTATTTAATAAATAACTCCAAGAGTTTTAATTATCTCAGGAAGCAAAGAAGTTCTCAAAAACTTCATAACAAAAATAATTTTATAATTTTACGTTACATTACTCAACATGAAACACACAACACACACACACACATACACACACACACACACACACACACACACACACACACACAGCCCTTGAATGACAGAAAGCAAGGAACAGAAAGAAAACACATACAAGTATCACACAACAGGGCATGGCAGACAGGGAATGTGCAAAAAAGTCAATATATAATATTATACAGGCTTATTCTGCTTCACTAAAAACCATCAGAGAAACATTAACATTAAATATTTATCAGAGATTTAAAAAATTGTGTCACTTGGGGTAAATTTCAACATTGGAATCAATTTTGAATATACATTCTTCAAGTATCTATTCTCTGCCTTTTCTCACTGTTACTCACTGCATTATGACCCACTCCTCTAGAGCTCCAAATACACCTAAGCTAAAAACTACTTCCAGGGGCGCCTGGGTTGCTCAGTGGGTTAAAGCCTCTGCCTTCAGCTCAGGTCATGATCCCAGGATCCTGGGATCGAGCCCCACATGGGGCTCTCTGCTCCACAAGGAGCCTGCTTCCTTCTCTCTCTCTGCCTGCCTCTCTGCCTAGTTGTGATTTCTCTCTGTCAAATAAATAAAATATTTTTTAAAAAAACCTACTTCCAAATCTTCATCTGTAGTCCAGATAAGTGTTTGCTTGGGGCACAGCATGGAATGGGGCCAGGGGAGGTCTGTCCTGTGCATAGTAGAAGATTTAGCAGCATCCCTGGCCAGTGCTCACTGACACCAGCACCAACATTGATTCACCCCCTCTCATCTGTGATAATCAAAAATGTCTCCAGACATTGTCGAATGTCATCTGGCAAATAAAATGGCCCCAGTTGAGAACCACTGTCTAGAGTATGCATTCATTCCTTTTTTCTCCAACAAATATCTACCGATCAACTAGTAAGTCTGTGTCAACCTCTACACTAGAGGCCAGAGAGATGAAGGTAATGGGAGGATTTCAGACAAATAAGCAATTACAATAGATTATGAACTATACCAAATGTGCAGTTCAGAACTATGATGGTATGTAATATAGAATACAGCATATAATCAAACAGATCAAGAGAAGCTTCTCAAAGGAAGTAAAATTTAAACAGAGAGTTCTAGGGAAGAAGAATGAATATAAACAGAAATAAGAGAAAGTCCAGTGAATCTCAGGAACTGAGACATTTAGAATGTATACATACAAAACACAGCACCTAATAGTCATCCTCTGAGAACCTACTACGTTATAGGTACTAAAAATATCACTGTGAATGAGACAAATATGGTCTCTGCTTTCATGGTATTTATAGTCTAGTTAGGGAAAAACGAATTCTTAAAATAACTAAAAATCACAATATGGTGTTAAATGATTTGGAGCCAGCAAGAGTACTGTGGTAGCAGGGCAGAGTCACACTCACCTAGCCAGACCTGCCTTCCCCAAGCAACACCTAATTTCACATTCGAAGGATGAATGGGAGTAATAGAGGAAAGAAGAAAACAATTTGAAGCAGAAAAAAAAAATAGCTTGTATAAATATGTACTCATTACAGAACATTTCAATTTATACCTTTTACAAAACAAATTGGTCTACCAGTAGAAAAAGCCACTGAAGTCATCACTGAACTTCAACAACAAAATGAAAATCAATTTTTTTCATTCTTAATTGACAGAATGTGTACTTTTAAATATTTTCTTCTAAAACTCTGAATTGCCTCAAGCATAAAGGATGGGAGATGTCTAAAATAACCCCTATCTTTGTGCTGATCCCAACATGTCCCCATATGCTAAAATTAAAGCACTAACAAAATACACATTTAAAAACATGGATGGACAAATTCTTAAAAGCAAAGCACAAAATAATATGCTGCCTTTCTTGAAAAGTAGGGTGGGAATAAGAATGTATTAACATACTTGTAATTGTTTATAAATGCATAAAGAAACACAAAAAGTTAAAAACTAGCAATAGTCAGTAACTGAGGAAGAGATGATATGGGAGAGCAATTAAAAATTAAAAACATACCGCTGTCAAATACATTTTTTTAAAAAAATTACCATTAATGCTTCAACACTAAACCTACGTTATGAGTAAGAAAGAACTATCCTTAATTCATTGTGTTTAATATTTATCATTTATATGAAAACTGATTTTACACTTTATATATTTACCCTACTGGAATTCACTGATTCATTCATTTTTTGTGAAATCCTTATTTATATTTATTTCCCCTTGCTCTGCTACCAATATATCATCATTAGCCATGTCTTTGGTTGTACAATAACATTATATACCTATATCCAACTGAGACTGATTACAAATAATTCATCTTTAGCTGCTTATTTTGTCAACACAATCCAATGGAAATACAGTATTCTATTTATTAAGAAAACTAGAAAAATGATGTTCTTCCTTCTCATACAAAGCAAGCTAAGACTATGTTGCTATGTTCCAAAAGTTGAACAAGGGAAAAAATTTAAAATAAGGTATATTTTCTTTCTTGGCACTTCACTATTACAATTCTTTGGAAATTATTATATTTTTCAGTAAAAAATAACACATTTGGGGAAAAGATAGAATGACACTTTTCCAGTCTGCCAGGAAACAGAGCCCTTCTTCAAATGAAGACCTATCAAAATATGCAAGCAAATGTCATGGCAACAGAAGCTCTCACCATGGTAACATCATCCCAGCTTCAGAGGAAAACCACTCTAATTCATCATGTACTTCAAGACAAGGCATTAGACTAATTCCAATTTTCATTTTACAATCTCTCCATAACATTCAATGTACCTGGCAGTAGTAAAGATTTAATAAAAACATTAATATTTCATAAGAAAGCAATATTAAAATCAAAGCTGACTCAATTTATATGCAAACTGATTAATGCCAGGGATATAAAATCAAGCAGACCCACCCTACAAAAAATCCAGATAGTGATAAAGACACAAAAACAATGACATCACAACTGTTTAAGTGTAAATACTCTCAACTCAATATAGAAACAATTAAATGTTTGATATTCCCCGGATAGCTGGTAGATAAAGCAAGAAAAGCCTTTTAAAAAATAAAACAAAGAATATAATTTCAAGATATTTATTATTACTTCTACATTGTAATTCATCATATATAATTCTGTTTTATTTCAGTGATGGATTATTATTAATGGCACAAAAATTCTTACTTAGAAATATGGGTCTCCAGATGACAAAAGTAAAATCGAACATGATTTTTTAAGAGGTTAGAAATTAATAAGTTATTATCACAAATAAAATTTTACTATGCTATGTACATCATTAAAATCCTCTTATAAAAGCTAGTAAACAAGTATAATCAACTTTGTAAATTAAAAGATCTAACAGCTATCAGAACTCAAACACCTGGAAGCTAAAGACCACCTTGCTTAAGAATGCTTGGATAAAACAGGAGATCAAAGATGAACTTAAACAATTCATGGAAACCAATGAGAATGAAGACACTTCGGTCCAAAACCTATGGGATACAGCAAAGGTGGTTCTAAGGGGGAAATACATAGCCATCCAAGCCTCCCTCCAAAACATTGAAAAATCCAGAATACACCAGCTGTCTCTACACCTTAAAGAACTGGAGAATCAACAACAAATCAAACCAACTCAACATGCAAAAAGGGAAATAATCAAGATTATAGCAGAGATCAATGAGGTAGAAACGAGAGATACAGTAGAATGTATCAAAGAAACTAGAAGCTGGTTTTTTGAAAGAATCAATAAGATCGATAAACCATTGGCCACACTAATCCAAAAGAAAAGAGAGAAAGCCCAAATTAATAAAATTATGACTGAAAAGGGAGAGATCACAACGAACACCAAGGAAATAGAAACAATCATCAGAAATTATTACCAACAGTTATATGCCAATAAGCTAAGCAACCTAGATGAAATGGATGCATTCCTGGAAAACTACAAACTCCCAAAATCGAACCAGGAAGAAATTGACAACCTGAATAGACCGATATCTAGTAACGAGATTGAAGCAGTGATCAAAAACCTCCCCAAAAACAAGAGCCCAGGACCTGACAGATTCCCTGGGGAATTCTACCAAACTTTCAAAGAAGAAATAACACCAATTCTCCTGAAGCTGTTCCAAAAAATTGAAGCAGAAGGACAACTTCCAGACTCTTTTTATGAAGCCAGCATTACCCTGATCCCCAAACCACGCAAAGACCCTACCAAAAAGGAGAATTTCAGACCAATATCACTGATGAATATGGATGCAAAGATTCTCAACAAGATCCTAGCAAACAGGACCCAGCAGCACATTCAAAAGATTATCCACCATGACCAGGTGGGATTCATCCCTGGGTTGCAAGGATGGTTCAACATTCGCAAATCAATCAATGTGATAGAACAAATCAATAAGAGAAGAGAGAAGAACCACATGGTCTTCTCAATTGATGCAGAAATAGCATTTGACAAAATCCAGCATCCGTTCCTGATGAAAACGCTTCAAAGTATAGGGATATACTGAACTTCATAAAATCTATCTATGAAAGACCCACAGTAAATATCATCCTCAATGGGAAAAAGCTTGCAGTCTTCCCGTTGAGATCAGGAACACGACAAGGATGCCCACTCTCACCACTCTTGTTCAACATAGTATTAGAAGTTCTAGCAATGGCAATCAGACAACAAAGAGAAATCAAAGGTATCCAAATTGGCAAGGAAGAAGTCAAACTCTCTCTCTTCGCAGATGACATGATTCTTTATATGGAAAACCCCAAAGACTCCACCCCCAAACTATTAGAACTCATACAGCAATTCAGTAACATGGCAGGATACAAAGTCAATGTACAGAAATCAGTGGCTTTCTTATACACTAACAATGAAAATACAGAAAGGGAAATTAGAGAATCGATTCCATTTACTATAGCACCAAGAAACATAAGATACCTGGGAATAAATCTAACCAAAGAGGTAAAGGACCTGTACTCGAGGAACTACAGAACACTCATGAAAGAAATTGAAGAAGACACCAAAAGATGGAAGACTGCTCCATGCTCTTGGATTGGAAGAATAAACATTGTTAAAATGTCTATACTGCCTAGAGCAATCTATACTTTTAATGCCATTCCAATCAAAATTCCAGCGATATTTTTCAAAGAGCTGGAGCAAATAATCCTAAAATTTGTATGGAATCAGAAGAGACCCCGAATTGCGAAGGAAATGTTGAAAAACAAAAACAAAACTGGTGGCATCACATTACCCGATTTCAAGCTTTACTACAAAGCTGTGATCACCAAGACAGTGTGGTACTCGCATAAAAACAGACACATAGACCAGTGGAACAGAGTGGAGAGCCCAGATATGGACCCTCAACTCTATGGTGAAATAATCTTCGACAAAACAGGAAAAAATATTCAATGGAAAAAAGACAGTCTCTTCAATAAATGGTGCTGGGAAAACTGGACAGCGATATGTAGAAGAATGACACTCGACCATTCTCTTAAACCATACAGAAAGATCAACTGGAAATGGATAAAAGACCTCAACGTGAGACAGCAATCTATCAGAATCCTAGAGGAGAACATAGGCAGTAACCTCTTCGACATCAGCCACAGGAACTTCTTTCAAGATATGTCTCCAAAGGCCAAGGAAACAAAAGCAAAAATGAACTTTTGGGACTTCATCCAGATCAAAAGCTTCTGCACAGCAAAGGAAACAGTCAACAAAACAAAAAGGCAACCCACGGAATGGGAGAAGATATTTGCAAATGACAGTACAGACAAAAGGTTGATATCCAGGGTCTATAAAGAACTCCTCAAACTCAACACACACAAAACAGGTAATCATATCAAAAAATGGGCAGAAGATATGAACAGACACTTCTCCAATGAAGACATACAAATGGCTATCAGACACATGAAAAAATGTTCATCATCACTAGCCATCAGGGAGATTCAAATTAAAACCACATTGAGATACCACCTGACACCAGTTAGAATGGCCAAAATTAGCAAGACAGGAAACAACGTGTGTTGGAGAGGATGTGGAGAAAGAGGAACCCTCTTACACTGTTGGTGGGAATGCAAGTTAGTGCAGCCACTTTGGAGAACAGTGTGGAGATTCCTGAAGAAATTAAAAATAGAGCTTCCCTATGACCCTGCAATTGCACTGCTGGGTATTTATCCCAAAGATACAGATGTAGTGAAAAGAAGGGCCATTTGTACCCCAATGTTTATTGCAGCAATGGCTACGGTCGCCAAACTGTGGAAAGAACCAAGATGCCCTTCAACGGATGAATGGATAAGGAAGATGTGGTCCATATACACAATGGAGTATTATGCCTCCATCAGAAAGGACGAATACCCAACTTTTGTAGCAACATGGACGGGACTGGAAGAAATTATGCTGAGCGAAATAAGTCAAGCAGAGAGAGTCAAGTATCATATGGTCTCACTTATTTGTGGAGCATAACAAATAACATGGAGGACATGGGGAGATGGAGAGGAGAGGGAGTTGAGGGAAACTGGAAGGGGAGATGAACCATGAGAGACTATGGACTCTGAAAAACAACCAGAGGGTTATGAAGGGGCGGCGGGGGGGGGGGGGGTGGGGTGGGAGGTTGAGGGACCAGGTGGTGGGTAATGAGGAGGGCACGTACTGCATGGAGCACTGGGTGTGATGCCAAAACAATGAACACTGTTATGCTGTAAATAAACAAATAAAAATTAAAAAAAAAAAAGATATGTCTCCAAAGGCCAAGGAAACAAAAGCGAAAATGAACTTTTGGGACTTCATCCAGATCAAAAGCTTCTGCACAGAAAAGGAAACAGTCAACAAAACAAAAAGGCAACCCACGGAATGGGAGAAGATATTTGCAAATGACAGTACAGACAAAAGGTTGATATCCAGGGTCTATAAAGAACTCCTCAAACTCAACACACACAAAACAGATAATCATATCAAAAAATGGGCAGAAGATATGAACAGACACTTCTCCAACGAGGACATACAAATGGCTATCAGACACATGAAAAAATGTTCATCATCACTAGCCATCAAGGAGATTCAAATTAAAACCACATTGAAATACCACCTGACACCAGTTAGAATGGCCAAAATTAGCAAGACAGGAAACAACGTGTGTTGGAGAGGATGTGGAGAAAGGGGAACCCTCTTACACTGTTGGTGGGAATGCAAGTTAGTGCAGCCACTTTGGAGAACAGTGTGGAGATTCCTGAAGAAATTAAGAATAGAGCTTCCCTATGACCCTGCAATTGCACTGCTGGGTATTTACCACAAAGATACAGATGTAGTGAAAAGAAGGGCCATCTGTACCCCAGTGTTTATTGCAGCAATGGCTACGGTCGCCAAACTGTGGAAAGAACCAAGATGCCCTTCAACGGATGAATGGATAAGGAAGATGTGGTCCATATACACAATGGAGTATTATGCCTCCATCAGAAAGGATGAATACCCAAATTTGTAGCAACATGGACGGGACTGGAAGAGATTATGCTGAGCGAAATAAGTCAAGCAGAGAGAGTCAAGTATTATATGGTCTCACTTATTTGTGGAGCACAACAAAGAACATGGAGGACATGGGGAGATGGAGAGGAGAGGGAGTTGAGGGAAACTGGAAAGGGAGATGAACCATGAGAGACTATGGACTCTGAAAAACAACCAGAGGGTTTTGAAGGGGCGGGGGGGGTGGGAGGTTGAGGAGCCAGGTGGTGGGTAATAGGGAGGGCACATACTGCATGGAGCACTGGGTGTGATGCCAAAACAATGAACATTGTTATGCTGTAAACAAACAGACAAACAAAAAAAACCTTTCGTTTGCTCAAAAACCTGTACAGGAATGGATCTGTGTCCTGATGGAAGCAGTGGGGCTGCCAAGGGGGTAGAAATGACTGCAGTGGTTGGATATTGACACTGGACAGCCTTGTAAGAGATGTTCTCATCTTACTTCTTTGAAGGCCCCTTCCCATTCATGGTGGTCCTGGGGACAAGGAGAAAAGGAATGTCAATGATTTCAAGAAGTTGAAACCTGCCAAGCATTAGAACACCATCTCTTCTACACGAATTCATTCTCTTATTCACCCCCAGTGTCCCGCAGCAGACAGGAGGGGTCTGGTCCAACAGCGGTTGCGGGCAGTGGCCCTTCCACAGGCCAACTCCCCTCTAGCCCAGAAGTACAATGACCAGGTCCCAGGCTTTCAACTCATCTAATATCTGTGCCTTCTCTAGGGGCCCCAGGGAATTTCTGGGCACTTTCTCTGCCTTCTAGGAGGCTCTGCGGGGCTGGGTCAAGTGCTCTCAGCGGACATGGACCACCCTGCCAGTTGTATCCTCCTGCATTTGCCACCTATCGACACGGGAGGATCAATTGAGGGGACGTCCTCTCAGAGAGATACATTGCAAACAGTATAGAGGTCCTCTTTCTTCCATTGTTTACTCTCATCTCTCAGTACTTTCTACCATCTCTTGATTTCCCTGGAATTTCAAGCCCAGGAGAGGGGGCGTGGGTCAGAAGCCAAACATTTGAATTCACACTCCTGTCTTTCTTGAATGTTTTCCGCAAAACAAAGGGCCTAAAACAATATTGATAACCTCATATGGTTTCTGTGGGCCAGCCATCCAAGTGCAACTAGTCAGGTCCCTGTGCCTCAGGATCTCTCACAAGGGTGCAGTCAAGATGACATCTGGATCCTAAGTCATCTCCAGGCTTCTTGGGGGGAAATCTGCTTTTGAGGTCACTCAGGGGGATGTGAGCAGCCAGAGGTCCTCCATAGCTCGATGCAACAAATCTTCATTACTTGCCCCATGGGCCTCTCCATGATAGAGCAGACAATGAGCAGCCGGCTTCCCTGGGAAAAGATGAGGGATGGAGGAAGGGCGGGCAAGCCCAAGAGGAGATCAGTCTCTTTGTAAACTAAATTCCGAAGTGACATCCTATCACTTTGACTATATTCAGTCCTTTAGAAGTGAGTCACTAGTTCCTCACTCTAATCAAGAGGTAGAGTATGGAACACAAAATGATGTGCGTCCAAGATGCGAATCATTGGAGACCCTTTAAGGCTGCCCTCCCTACTTTGGTGGGACTTGACTTCAGCTAGCCACCACTATAATATTTGCATCCTTACTAGGATGTGAATTAGGAGAACATTTAACCAAGCCCTTCTGGGATCCTTCAGCAGCTTACCTAGAAGTTCCTTGCACAAGGGTGCCTGTCAGTTCAGGGTCTGGTTCCTGATTTCGGTCAGGGTGTGATCACATGATCTGTGAAATCCAGCCCAGCATCCTGTTCTGCACTTGAGTCGGAAGCCCCTCTAGGAATCTCTCTCTGCCACTCCCCCGCTTGCGCGCGCGTGTGTGTGTGTGTGTGTGTATGTGTGTGTGTGTGCCTTCTCCCTTTCGTCTCTCCGAAGAAGAAGAAGAAGAAGAAGAAGAAGAAGAAGAAGAAGAAGAAGAAGAAGAAGAAAAGTAGTAGACATAGTAGTACAAGTTATTGGCACAGCAGAGAATCATTAGACAACCCTCTTTTGGAACAGGAGGTCTGAAATTCACTAGCTGTGTGATCTTGGGGCAAGTTGTTTCCCCTCTCTGAAAATCAGTCAGACATGACACATTGGGTTATTCAGAAGATTAAGTGATCGATAAAAGACACTTCACACCCTCCATTTCTTGGCATAGAATCCCTTAATAAAATCCATTCTGAGTAGCAGGAGTTTCAGCATTTTGATATTTTTATTTTTATTGTGTTAAGCTTAACACTGAAGAATATTCTCACACACTCATACGGCTCGAGGGAATATGGATCATCAGCTAAATAATGGGGTGGATCTCAAGACAAAGGAGCAAAGGGTATGGTTTAAGGGGTAAACAGAGTATCTTTTGTGCTCTGGTTGTGAGAGTTGGTGGCTGCTGGGCAAGGGAATCAGACCTGCAGGGGACCCGAGAACTTGGAGTCTGGCCAGTGCACCCTTGCTCCCTTCTTGGGCTTCCTGGGTTTCAGGGGAGCCTTTGGTCCTTGACGGTATTTGGAGGCTGTGCCCGGAACAGCAGGAGCAGGAGCAGGAGCAGGAGGCCCCCCGGAGACAGGCTGGACCTTGGGCCCAGAGTTGGCCAGCTTCTGCCTGAGGCAATGGTTTTGGGCCTGGAGCCTTTGGAACACCCTCTCTGCGCACAGGACAGCCTTCTGGCTCTCCTCACTTCTGTTCTCCACCTGGAGGCACTCCCGCTCATGCAAGGAGGAGATTTTCCGCCATTCTTAGTGCAGGTCCGCGGCCATGTTCCTGTAGAGGCCCAAGTGCCAGTGGGCAGCATCCGCCCTCCTGCGCACCTTGGCAAGTTCGTTCTTCACTTTCAGGCAGCGTGCCTTCTCCTCCATCATCTTCCTCTCCAGGTGTCTGAGGTGCTCTTCGCACAGCTTCGGCTCTGCCTCAAGCTTCAGGCGCAACTTTGGAATCTCACCGTCCAGGAGGGTGTTCCGAAGGTGAACAGGTCCTTGCTCAGCTTGGTGGCTTGTTGGGTTTCTTGGGAGCTCTTCATTCCTCTGACGTGCCTTCTTAAGTGCCCTGGACGGCTTTAATTGGTTCACGGGGCTCCCGCCTGAGGGCACGTGGTCAGGGGAGGAGGAGCCAGTCTCCACCTGCCTCCTTGAGCCCCCACCTTCCAGATGATCTCCAAGCAGCTCTAGCACATGCATCCCCTTCAGGAGGATCTGGCTGAGGGTGTGCTGTTGGCTCTGGCCCTCAGCGCTGGCCTGCCGCCGCACTCCTCCTTCAGGAAGCTCTGGCCTGCCTGCCTGCCCTGACTCGTCCTGCACTCTCTGTCCACAGCTGGCAATCTCCTGAACCAGTGGGTCTGCACTTGCCTGCAGATCACGGCTGTCCTTGAAGCCTTCTGGTGTTTTCCTCACTAGGGCTTCTCCATCTTCCCGGGCTGCTCCACAGATGGGATTTTCATGAGGCAGCTGGTGAGGGCTCTTCAACAGCCTTTCCCGAACTCCCTTCAGCAGTTGCGTGGTGTTTCCCACTGACCAATACCCGGCATCTTGATTCAGGGCAGCCAGAGCAAGAAGCTGGAACGGGAGAGGACTGGCCTTCGGCTCGGATGATGCGACAGCTCCACGGGCTTGTGCGTCCGGTTCGGTCTTCTCCATGCCTTTTCCAGAGACTTCCTCGTTCTGGGCACACTGCCACTTTCTTCTTCGGA
The DNA here is from genome assembly GCF_922984935.1 of Meles meles. Classification (NCBI taxonomy): domain Eukaryota; kingdom Metazoa; phylum Chordata; class Mammalia; order Carnivora; family Mustelidae; genus Meles; species Meles meles. Next base: position 257,746 of record NW_025721224.1, on the reverse strand, counting down.
AGCTGAGTGCACTCTTTCCCAGGAACACCACCACTGCAGTGCACACCAGGATCTCCCAGCGAAACCCAGAGACTCAGGGCACATGTGGCCAACGTTCGTCTATCACCAACCCAGCAGCCCACAGCTGCTCCAGGACAGCCCACAGCGGCTCCAGAACTGTGTGGGGAGGCATTTGGATGGCCCCCAGCTGGCTCCAAAGAGCCTTGTGGCTTGGTCTCCGATCACCAGTGTCTTCTGGGCCACTAGGAAGTGCTTGGAACCCCTAGGAGGGTTCCGTCTCCAACGCAAACCAGTGCCTGGCAACAGGAGCTGCAGGGAGGAGGGGTGGGGGAGGTGCACCTGAGTCTCCAAGGCACATCAGTGCCTGCAAACAGAGCTGACAGCAGGTGGGGTAGGGGAGGGGAATCGCTATATTGTACACCTGAAACAAAGACAACCCTATCGATCAATTTCTCGGAAGTACAATTTCAACAGTAAAAAAAAAAAAAAAAAGCATTTAAAAAGCAAACTAGGTATCCAAAGGAGAAAGATAACAAATATGCAAACACTGAGAAAGTAACCTTCTAGATGATCAAAGATCAAAGATCAAATCTCAATGCCTTGAAGTGAAGGAAAATGAAAATACAACATGCGAAAATTTGTGGGACACAGCTGAATCAATGGACAGCACCATATAGAGCACTCGATGCCTATGTTAGAAAGGAGGAGGAGCATCTGGGAGGCTCAGTCAGTTAGTCCAACTCTTGATTTTGACTCGGGTCATGATCAAACTCGAGGTTGTGAGACTGAACCTGCATTGTGCTGGTGCTGGGCATGGAGGCTGCTTAATAATCCGTCTCTATCTCTCTCTCTCTGTACCCCTTCCCTGTCTACCTCTCTCTCTCTCTCTGTCTCAAAACAATAAGCTCTCCACGTCAGAACCTAGAAAAAGATGAGAAAATAAAACTAAAGAAGAAAACCAAAGGAATCCTACCACCCAGTTTCAAGATCTACAGCTATAGTAATCAAAAATGTGTGGTGTTGGTGAAGGGATAGACAAATGGAACAGTATAAAGATAGATAAGTGGAACAGGATCAAACCCAGAAAGAGACCAACCACCAACATGTCAATGGGATTCTGACAAAGGGGAAAAGCAATTCAATGGAGGAGTGACAGCGTTTTGAAGAAATGGTGCTAGAGCAAGTGGACTTCCAGAGACAAAGAAGAAGAAGGAGAAGAAGAAGAGGGAGGGGCAGAGAGGAGGAGGAGGTGGAGGTGGAGGACGAGGAGGACGAGGACCACAATCGAAGGCTCATCCTCTGTACAAAACTGAACTCGTGGCGCCTGGGTGACTCAGTCGCTGAGGCAGCCAGCTCTTAATTTCGGCTCTTGTCATGCTCTCAGGGTCCCGGGACAAAATCAGGCTCCAAGCTCACTGGGGAGTCTGCTTAAGGATGCTCTTTTCGCTTCTCCCTCCACCCCACGCCCCACTCATGCGCATGCTCACTCTCTCAAAAAGAAAAAAAAATTTGTTAAATTAACTCAAAATTAATCACCGCCTTCTATGTAAAATGATAAATCTTCTAGGGAAAAAAATGTCCAGAATGGACAGCTAGGTAAAGAATCCTCCGACTGGACATCAAATCATGTTCCGTTCAAGAAGAGTTGATTCATTAGACATGATCCAACAATCAGAATTGGAAGTCTGTAATGTGTGAAACACCTTGTGAAGAAGACCCAAAAGGGAAGCTACAAACTGGGAGAAAATAGGTGCAAACCACATACCTGATAAAGGACTCCTGTCGGAAGGAGAGAACCTCAAAAGTTGACCCCCAAAGAAGCAAGCCATCCAGTCTGAAAAGAACAAAAACAAAAAAAATGGGCAAAAGACCGAAACACTTTACCAAAGAGTATACAGATGGAAATCCCATAAAAAGTTACCATCGGGGCAATTCAAATTCAAACTCCAATGAGCTCTCACTGCACACCTATCAGCATGATGCAAACCAAATGCACCCGAGAGGGAGAGAGAGACCCCACTCCCCAATGCAAGGCAGGATGTGGAACGACTGGATCGCTCCTGCATCGCTGTTGGGAATGGAAGATGATAGAGCTCCCTCTTGAAAACAGTTCACAGTTCCTTTTCTTTTTCAAGGCCTGGATTTAAATTCCAGGGAACAAGCAGTAGAATATGCTTTTCGGGTGCACAGTAGAGTGACCCAACCCTCCACACAGTTTCTCTGAAAACTAGACTTGCAACCACCCTAGGACCCCAGTCATTGCACTCTTGGCATTTCTCTGCGAGAAATCCAAACTTACGTTTGCTCAAAAATCTGTACAGGAACGGATCTGTGTCCTGATGGAAGCAGTGGGGCTGCCAAGGGGGTAGAAGTGACTGCAGTGGTTGGATATTGACACTGGACAGCCTTGTAAGAGATGTTCTCATCTTGCTTCTTTGAAGGCCCCTTCCCATTCATGGTGGTCCTGGGGACAAGGAGAAAAGGAATGTCAACGATTTCAAGAAGTTGAAACCAAGCATTAGAACACCATCTCTTCTACATGAATTCATTCTCATATTCACCCCCAGGCTCCCAAAGCAGACAGGAGGGGTCTGGTCCAACAGGGGTTGCGGGCAGTGGCCCTTCCACAGGCCATCTCCCCTCCAGTCTAGAAGTCCAACGACCAGGTCCCAGGCTTTCAACAAATCTCATTCTCTCGGGGCTTTCTCTAGGGGCCCCAGGGAACATCTGGGCTCTTTCTCTGCCTTCTAGGAGGCTCTGTGGGGCTGGGTCGAGTGCTCTCAGCCGACTTGGACCACACTGCCAGGTGTCTCCCCCTGCATTTGCCACCCTTCGACACAGGAGGATCAAGTGGGAGGATGTCCTCTCAGAGAGATCCATGGCGATCAGACTAGATGTCCTCTCTCTTCCATTGTTTACCCTCATCTCTCAGGCGTTTCTACCATCTCTTGATTTCCCTGGAATTTCAACCCCAGGAGAGGGGGGGTGGGTCAGAAGCCCAACATTTGGCTTCCCACTCCTGTCTTTCTTGAAGGTTTTCCCCGAACCAATGGGCCTAAAACAACATTCATAACCTGATATGGTTTCTGAGGGCCAGCCATCCAGGTGCAACTAGCCAGGTCCCTGTGGCTCAGGAACTCTCACAAGGCTGCAGTCCAGAGGGCCTCTGGATCTTCAGTCATCTGCGGGCTTGTTGGGGGTAAGTCTGCTTTTGAGCTCACTCACCTGGCTGTGAGCAGCCAGAGGCCCTCCACTGCTGGAAGCAAGAAATAGTCATTCCTTGCCCCATGGGCCTCTCCAGCATAAAGCTCCCAAGGAGCAGCTGGCTTCCCTGGGAACAGATGAGGGAGGGAGGGACGGAGGGCGGGCAAGCCCAAGAGGAGACCAGTCTCTTTGTAAACTCACCTCCGAAGGGACATCCTATCACTTTGGCCACATTCTGTCCTTTACAAGGGAGTCAGTAGTTCTGACTCGAAGCAAGAGGTAGACTATGGAACACAAAACGATGTGTACCCAAGATGGGAATCGTTGGAGACCCTTAAAGGCTGCCCTCCCTACTTGGCTGGGACTTGACCTCAGCTAGCCACCACTATAATCTCTGCATCCTTATATTATTATATATTATGTTAGATTATATTATATGCACTATTATATTTGCATATAATCATCACATCCTAGGACGTGAACGAGGGGAACATTTTACCAAGCCCTTCCGGGATCCTTCAGCAGCTTGCCTAGAAGTTCCTTGCCCAAGGGTGCCTATCAGTTCAGTGTCTGGCTCCTGATTTCGGTTCAGGGCTGATCACGTGATCTGGGAAATCCAGACCAGCGTCTGGTTCAGCACTTGTGTCCGAAGCCTGACGAGGAATCTCTCTAACTCGGCCCCTCCCCCGCCTGCATGTGTGTGCGTTCCTTTGTGTGTGTGTGTGTGTATGTGTGCGCCGTCACCCTTTCTGTCTCTCCGAAGAATAAGAAGAAGAAGAAGAAGAAGAAGAAGAAGAAGAAGAAGAAGAAGAAGAAGAAGAAGAAGAAGAAGAAGAAGAAGAACAACAACAGTAGTAGGCATTGTAGTAGAAGTTATTGGCACAGCAGGTGATCATTAGACAACCCTGGTTTGGAACAGGAGCTCTGAAATTCACTAGCTGTGTGATCTTGGGGCAAGTTGTTTCCCCTGTCTGAACCTCAGTCAGACATGACACACTGGGTTATTGGGACGATTATGGGATCGTTAAAAGACACTTCAAACCGTCCCTTGCTTGGCATAGAATCCCTTAATCAAATCCATTCTCAGTAGCAGTAGTCTCAGCCATTGGATATTTTTATTTTTATTTGTGTTACGCTGAACACTGAAAAATATTCTCTCACACTCATACGGCTCCAGGGAATATGGAGCATCAGGCTAAAGGATGGGGTGGATCTCAAGTCAAAGGAGCCATGGGTATGGCTGAAGGGGTCAGCACAGGAGCTTCTGTGCTCTGGTTGTGAGTGTTGGTGGCTGCTGGGCAAGGGAATCAGACCTGCAGGGGACCCGAGAACTTGGAGTCTGGCCAGTGCACCCTTGCTCCCTTCTTGGGCTTCCTGGGTTTCAGGGGAGCCTTTGGCCCTTGAGGGTATTTGGAGGCTGTGCCCGGAACAGCAGGAGCAGGAGCAGGAGGCCCCCCGGAGACAGGCTGGACCTTGGGCCCAGAGTTGGCCAGCTTCTGCCTGAGGCAATGGTTTTGGGCCTGGAGCCTTTGGAACTCCCTCTCTGCCCACAGGACAGCCTTCTGGCTCTCCTCACTCCTCTTCTCCACCAGGAGGCGCTCCCGCTCATGCAAGGAGGCGATTTGCTGCCATTCTCGGTGCAGGTCGGCGGCCATGTTCCTATAGAGGCCCAAGTGCCAGTGGGCAGCATCCGCCTTCCTGCGCACCTTGGCAAGCTCGTTCTTCACTTGCAGGCAGCGTGCCTTCTCCTCCATCATCTTCCTCTCCAGGTGTCTGAGGTGCTCTTCGCACAGCTTCGGCTCTGCCTCAAGCTTCAGGCGCAACTTCGGAATCTCACCGTCCAGGAGGGTGTTCCGAAGGTGAACAGGTCCTTGCTCAGCTTGGTGGCTTGTTGGGTTTCTTGGGAGCTCTTCATTCCTCTGACGTGCCTTCTTCAGTGCCCTGGACGGCTTGAATTGGTTCACGGGGCTCCCGCCTGAGGGCACGTGGTCAGGGGAGGAGGAGCCAGTCTCCACCTGCCTCCTTGAGCCCCCACCTTCCAGATGATCTCCAAGCAGCTCTAGCACATGCATCCCCTTCAGGAGGATCTGGCTGAGGGTGTGCTGTTGGCTCTGGCCCTCAGCGCTGGCCTGCCGCCGCACTCCTCCTTCAGGAAGCTCTGGCCTGCCTGCCTGCCCTGCCTCGTCCTGCACTCTCTGTCCACAGCTGCCAATCTCCTGAACCAGCGGGTCTGCACTTGCCTGCAGATCACGGCTGTCCTTGAAGCCTTCTGGTGTTTTCCTCACCAGGGCTTCTCCATCTTCCCGGGCTGCTCCACAGATGGGATTTTCATGAGGCAGCTGGTGAGGGCTCTTCAACAGCCTTTCCCGAACTCCCTTCAGCAGTTGCGTGGTGTTTCCCACTGACCAATACCCGGCATCTTGATTCAGGGCAGCCAGAGCAAGAAGCTGGAACGGGAGAGGACTGGCCTCGGCTCGGATGATGCGACAGCTCCACGGGCTTGTGCGTCCGGTTCGGTCTTCTCCATGCCTTTTCCAGAGACTTCCTCGTTCTGGGCACACTGCCACTTTCTTCTTCGGAAGCTGAGTGCACTCTTTCCCAGGAACACCACCACTGCAGTGCACACCAGGATCTCCCAGCGAAACCCAGAGACTTGTGGCACATGTGGCCAACGTTCGTCTATCACCAACCCAGCAGCCCACAGCTGCTCCAGGACAGCCCACAGCGGCTCCAGAACTGTGTGGGGAGGCATTTGGATGGCCACCAGCTGGCTCCAAAGAGCCTTGTGGCTTGGTCTCCGATCACCAGTGTCTTCTGGGACACGAGGAAGTGCTTGGAACCCCTACGAGGGTTCCGTCTCCAACGCAAACCAGTGCCTGGCAACAGGAGCTGAAGGGAGGAGGGGTGGGGGAGGTGCACCTGAGTCTCCAAGGCACATCAGTGCCTGCAACCAGAGCTGACAGCAGGTGGGGTAGGCGAGGGGAATCGCTCTATTGTACACCTGAAACAAAGACAACCCTATCGATCAATTTCTCGGAAGTACAATTTCAACATTAAAAAAAATATATTTAAAAAGCAAACTAGGTATCCAAAGGAGAAAACGAACAAATATCCAAACACTGAGAAAGTAACCTTCTAGATGATCAAAGATCAAAGATCAAATCTCAATGCATTGAAGTGAAGGAAAATGAACATACAACATATGAAAATGTGTGGGACACAGCACAATCAATGGACAGCACCATGTAGAGCAATCACTGCCTATGTTAGAAAGGAGGAGGAGCATCTGGGAGGCTCCGTCAGTTAGTCCAACTCTTGATTTTGACTCGGGTCATGATCAAACTCGGGGTTGTGAGACTGAACCTGCATTGTGCTGGTGCTGGGCATGGAGGCTGTTTAATAATCTCTCTCTCTCTCTCTCTCTCTCTCTCTCTCTGTACCCCTTCCCTGTCTCTCTCTCTCTCTCTCTCTCTCTGTCTCAAAACAATAAGCTCTCCACGTCAGAACCTAGAAAAAGATGAGAAAATAAAACTAAAGAAGAAAACCAAAGGAATCCTTCCACCCAGTTTCAAGATCTACAGCTATAGTAATCCAAAATGTGTGGTGTTGGTGAAGGGATAGACAAATGGAACAGTATAAAGATAGATAAGTGGAACAGGATCAAACCCAGAAAGAGACCAACCACCAACATGTCAATGGGATTCTGACAAAGGGGAAAAGCAATTCAATGGAGGAGTGACAGCGTTTTGAAGAAATGGTGCTAGAGCAAGTGGACTTCCAGAGACAAAGAAGAAGAAGGAGAAGAAGAAGAGGGAGGGGCAGAGAGGAGGAGGAGGTGGAGGTGGAGGACGAGGAGGACGAGGACCACAATCGAAGGCTCATCCTCTGTACAAAACTGAACTCGTGGCGCCTGGGTGACTCAGTCGCTGAGGCAGCCAGCTCTTAATTTCGGCTCTTGTCATGCTCTCAGGGTCCCGGGACAAAATCAGGCTCCAAGCTCACTGGGGAGTCTGCTTAAGGACGCTCTTTTCGCTTCTCCCTCCACCCCACGCCCCACTCATGCGCATGCTCACTCTCTCAAAAAGAAAAAAAATTTTGTTAAATTAACTCAAAATTAATCACCGCCTTCTATGTAAAATGATAAATCTTCTAGGGAAAAAAATGTCCAGAATGGACAGCTAGGTAAAGAATCCTCCGACTGGACATCAAATCATGTTCCGTTCAAGAAGAGTTGATTCATTAGACATGATCCAACAATCAGAATTGGAAGTCTGTAATGTGTGAAACACCTTGTGAAGAAGACCCAAAAGGGAAGCTACAAACTGGGAGAAAATAGGTGCAAACCACATACCTGATAAAGGACTCCTGTCGGAAGGAGAGAACCTCAAAAGTTGACCCCCAAAGAATCAAGCCATCCAGTCTGAAAAGAACAAAAACAAAAAAAATGGGCAATAGACCGAAACCCTTTACCAAAGAGTATACAGATGGAAATCCCATAAAAAGTTACTATCGGGGCAATTCAAATTCAAACTCCAATGAGCTCTCACTGCACACCTATCAGCATGATGCAAACCAAATGCACCCGAGAGGGAGAGAGAGACCCCACTCCCCAATGCAAGGCAGGATGTGGAACGACTGGATCGCTCCTGCATCGCTGTTGGGAATGGAAGATGATAGAGCTCCCTCTTGAAAACAGTTCACAGTTCCTTTTCTTTTTCAAGGCCTGGATTTAAATTCCAGGGAACAAGCAGTAGAATATGCTTTTCGGGTGCACAGTAGAGTGACCCAACCCTCCACACAGTTTCTCTGAAAACTAGACTTGCAACCACCCTAGGACCCCAGTCATTGCACTCTTGGCATTTCTCTGAGAGAAATCCAAACTTACGTTTGCTCAAAAACCTGTACAGGAACGGATCTGTGTCCTGATGGAAGCAGTGGGGCTGCCAAGGGGGTACAAGTGACTGCAGTGGTTGGATATTGACACTGGACAGCCTTGTAAGAGATGTTCTCATCTTGCTTCTTTGAAGGCCCCTTCCCATTCATGGTGGTCCTGGGGACAAGGAGAAAAGGAATGTCAACGATTTCTAGAAGTTGAAAGGATTTCAAGAAGTTGAAACCAAGCATTAGAACACCATCTCTTCTACATGAATTCATTCTCATATTCACCCCCAGTCTCCCAAAGCAGACAGGAGGGGTCTGGTCCAACAGGGGTTGCGGGCAGTGGCCCTTCCACAGGCCATCTCCCCTCCAGTCTAGAAGTCCAACGACCAGGTCCCAGGCTTTCAACTCATCTCATTCTCTAGGGGCCTTCTCTAGGGGCCCCAGGGAACTTCTGGGCTCTTTCTCTGCCTTCTAGGAGGCTCTGTGGGGCTGGGTCGAGTGCTCTCAGCCGACTTGGACCACACTGCCAGGTGTCTCCCCCTGCATTTGCCACCCTTCGACACAGGAGGATCAAGTGGGAGGATGTCCTCTCAGAGAGATCCATGGCGATCAGCATAGATGTCCTCTCTCTTCCATTGTTTACCCTCATCTCTCAGGCGTTTCTACCATCTCTTGATTTCCCTGGAATTTCAACCCCAGGAGAGGGGGGGTGGGTCAGAAGCCCAACATTTGGCTTCCCACTCCTGTCTTTCTTGAAGGTTTTCCCTGAACCAATGGGCCTAAATCAACATTCATAACCTGATATGGTTTCTGTGGGCCAGCCATCCAGGTGCAACTAGCCAGGTCCCTGTGGCTCAGGATCTCTCACAAGGCTGCAGTCCAGAGGGCCTCTGGATCTTCAGTCATCTGCGGGCTTGTTGGGGGTAAGTCTGCTTTTGAGCTCACTCAGCTGGCTGTGAGCAGCCAGAGGCCCTCCATTGCTGGAAGCAAGAAATAGTCATTCCTTGCCCCATGGGCCTCTCCAGCATAAAGCTCCCAAGGAGCAGCTGGCTTCCCTGGGAACAGATGAGGGAGGGAGGGACGGAGGGCGGGCAAGCCCAAGAGGAGACCAGTCTCTTTGTAAACTCACCTCCGAAGGGACATCCTATCACTTTGGCCACATTCTGTCCTTTACAAGGGAGTCAGTAGTTCTGACTCGAAGCAAGAGGTAGACTATGGAACCCAAAACGATGTGTACCCAAGATGGGAATCGTTGGAGACCCTTAAAGGCTGCCCTCCCTACTTGGCTGGGACTTGACCTCAGCTAGCCACCACTATAATCTCGGCATCCTTATATTATTATATATTATGTTAGATTATATTATATGCACTATTATCTTTGTATATAATCATCACATCCCAGGACGTGAACGAGGGGAACATTTTACCAAGCCCTTCTGGGATCCTTCAGCAGCTTGCCTAGAAGTTCCTTGCCCAAGGTTGCCTGTCAGTTCAGTGTCTGGCTCCTGATTTCGGTTCAGGGCTGATCACGTGATCTGGGAAATCCAGACCAGCGTCTGGTTCAGCACTTGAGTCCCAAGCCTGTCGAGGAATCTCTCTAACTCGGCCCCTCCCCCGCCTGCATGTGTGTGCGTTCCTTTGTGTGTGTGTGTCTGTGTATGTGTGCGCCGTCACCCTTTCTGTCTCTCCAAAGAAAAAGAAGAAGAAGAAGAAGAAGAAGAAGAAGAAGAAGAAGAAGAAGAAGAAGAAGAAGAAGAAGAACAGTAGTAGGCATTGTAGTAGAAGTTATTGGCACAGCAGGTGATCATTAGACAACCCTGGTTTGGAACAGGAGCTCTGAAATTCACTAGCTGTGTGATCTTGGGGCAAGTTGTTTCCCCTGTCTGAACCTCAGTCAGACATGACACACTGGGTTATTGGGACGATTAAGGGATCGATAAAAGACACTTCAAACCGTCCCTTGCTTGGCATAGAATCCCTTAATCAAATCCATTCTCAGTAGCAGTAGTCTCAGCCATTGGATATTTTTATTTTTATTTGTGTTACGCTGAACACTGAAAAATATTCTCTCACACTCATACGGCTCCAGGGAATATGGAGCATCAGGCTAAAGGATGGGGTGGATCTAAAGTCAAAGGAGCCATGGGTATGGCTGAAGCGGTCAGCACAGGAGCTTCTGTGCTCTGGTTGTGAGTGTTGGTGGCTGCTGGGCAAGGGAATCAGACCTGCAGGGGACCCGAGAACTTGGAGTCTGGCCAGTGCACCCTTGCTCCCTTCTTGGGCTTCCTGGGTTTCAGGGGAGCCTTTGGCCCTTGAGGGTATTTGGAGGCTGTGCCCGGAACAGCAGGAGCAGGAGCAGGAGGCCCCCCGGAGACAGGCTGGACCTTGGGCCCAGAGTTGGCCAGCTTCTGCCTGAGGCAATGGTTTTGGGCCTGGAGCCTTTGGAACTCCCTCTCTGCCCACAGGACAGCCTTCTGGCTCTCCTCACTCCTCTTCTCCACCAGGAGGCGCTCCCGCTCATGCAAGGAGGCGATTTGCTGCCATTCTCGGTGCAGGTCGGCGGCCATGTTCCTATAGAGGCCCAAGTGCCAGTGGGCAGCATCCGCCTTCCTGCGCACCTTGGCAAGCTCGTTCTTCACTTGCAGGCAGCGTGCCTTCTCCTCCATCATCTTCCTCTCCAGGTGTCTGAGGTGCTCTTCGCACAGCTTCGGCTCTGGCTCAAGCTTCAGGCGCAACTTCGGAATCTCACCGTCCAGGAGGGTGTTCCGAAGGTGAACAGGTCCTTGCTCAGCTTGGTGGCTTGTTGGGTTTCTTGGGAGCTCTTCATTCCTCTGACGTGCCTTCTTCAGTGCCCTGGACGGCTTTAATTGGTTCACGGGGCTCCCGCCTGAGGGCACGTGGTCAGGGGAGGAGGAGCCAGTCTCCACCTGCCTCCTTGAGCCCCCACCTTCCAGATGATCTCCAAGCAGCTCTAGCACATGCATCCCCTTCAGGAGGATCTGGCTGAGGGGATGCTGTTGGCTCTGGCCCTCAGCGCTGGCCTGCCGCCGCACTCCTCCTTCAGGAAGCTCTGGCCTGCCTGCCTGCCCTGCCTCGTCCTGCACTCTCTGTCCACAGCGGCCAATCTCCTGAACCAGCGGGTCTGCACTTGCCTGCAGATCACGGCTGTCCTTGAAGCCTTCTGGTGTTTTCCTCACCAGGGCTTCTCCATCTTCCCGGGCTGCTCCACAGATGGGATTTTCATGAGGCAGCTGGTGAGGGCTCTTCAACAGCCTTTCCCGAACTCCCTTCAGCAGTTGCGTGGTGTTTCCCACTGACCAATACCCGGCATCTTGATTCAGGGCAGCCAGAGCAAGAAGCTGGAACGGGAGAGGACTGGCCTTCGGCTCGGATGATGCGACAGCTCCACGGGCTTGTGCGTCCGGTTCGGTCTTCTCCATGCCTTTTCCAGAGACTTCCTCGTTCTGGGCACACTGCCACTTTCTTCTTCGGAAGCTGAGTGCACTCTTTCCCAGGAACACCACCACTGAAGTGCACACCAGGATCTCCCAGCGAAACCCAGAGACTCGTGGCACATGTGGTCAACGTTCGTCTATCACCAACCCAGCAGCCCACAGCTGCTCCAGGACAGCCCACAGCGGCTCCAGAACTGTGTGGGGAGGCATTTGGATGGCCCCCAGCTGGCTCCAAAGTGCCTTGTGGCTTGGTCTCCGATCACCAGTGTCTTCTGGGCCACTAGGACGTGCTTGGAACCCCTACGAGGGTTCCGTCTCCAACGCAAACCAGTGCCTGGCAACAGGAGCTGAAGGGAGGAGGGGTGGGGGAGGTGCACCTGAATCTCCAAGGCACATCAGAGCCTGCAACCGGAGCTGACAGCAGGTGGGGTAGGGGAGGGGAATCGCTCTATTGTACACCTGAAACAAAGACAACCCTATCGATCAATTTCTCGGAAGTACAATTTCAACATTAAAAAAAATATATTTAAAAAGCAAACAAGGTATCCAAAGGAGAAAACGAACAAATATCCAAACACTGAGAAAGTAACCTTCTAGATGATCAAAGATCAAAGATCAAATCTCAATGCCTTGAAGTGAAGGAAAATGAACATACAACATATGAAAATGTGTGGGACACAGCACAATCAACGGACAGCACCATGTAGAGCAATCACTGCCTATGTTAGAAAGGAGGAGGAGCATCTGGGAGGCTCAGTCAGTTAGTCCAACTCTTGATTTTGACTCGGGTCATGATGAAACTCGAGGTTGTGAGACTGAACCTGCATTGTGCTGGTGCTGGGCATGGAGGCTGTTTAATAATCTCTCTCTCTCTCTCTCTCTCTCTCTCTCTCTCTGTACCCCTTCCCTGTCTCTCTCTCTCTCTCTCTCTCTCTGTCTCAAAACAATAAGCTCTCCACGTCAGAACCTAGAAAAAGATGAGAAAATAAAACTAAAGAAGAAAACCAAAGGAATCCTTCCACCCAGTTTCAAGATCTACAGCTATAGTAATCAAAAATGTGTGGTGTTGGTGAAGGGATAGACAAATGGAACAGTATAAAGATAGATAAGTGGAACAGGATCAAACCCAGAAAGAGACCAACCACCAACATGTCAATGGGATTCTGACAAAGGGGAAAAGCAATTCAATGGAGGAGTGACAGCGTTTTGAAGAAATGGTGCTAGAGCAAGTGGACTTCCAGAGACAAAGAAGAAGAAGGAGAAGAAGAAGAGGGAGGGGCAGAGAGGAGGAGGAGGTGGAGGTGGAGGACGAGGAGGACGAGGACCACAATCGAAGGCTCATCCTCTGTACAAAACTGAACTCGTGGCGCCTGGGTGACTCAGTCGCTGAGGCAGCCAGCTCTTAATTTCGGCTCTTGTCATGCTCTCAGGGTCCCGGGACAAAATCAGGCTCCAAGCTCACTGGGGAGTCTGCTTAAGGACGCTCTTTTCGCTTCTCCCTCCACCCCACGCCCCACTCATGCGCATGCTCACTCTCTCAAAAAGAAAAAAAAATTTGTTAAATTAACTCAAAATTAATCACCGCCTTCTATGTAAAATGATAAATCTTCTAGGGAAAAAAATGTCCAGAATGGACAGCTAGGGAAAGAATCCTCCGACTGGACATCAAATCATGTTCCGTTCAAGAAGAGTTGATTCATTAGACATGATCCAACAATCAGAATTGGAAGTCTGTAATGTGTGAAACACCTTGTGAAGAAGACCCAAAAGGGGAGCTACAAACTGGGAGAAAATAGGTGCAAACCACATACCTGATAAAGGACTCCTGTCGGAAGGAGAGAACCTCAAAAGTTGACCCCCAAAGAAGCAAGCCATCCAGTCTGAAAAGAACAAAAACAAAAAAAATGGGCAAAAGACCGAAACACTTTACCAAAGAGTATACAGATGGAAATCCCATAAAAAGTTACCATCGGGGCAATTCAAATTCAAACTCCAATGAGCTCTCACTGCACACCTATCAGCATGATGCAAACCAAATGCACCCGAGAGGGAGAGAGAGACCCCACTCCCCAATGCAAGGCAGGATGTGGAACGACTGGATCGCTCCTGCATCGCTGTTGGGAATGGAAGATGATAGAGCTCCCTCTTGAAAACAGTTCACAGTTCCTTTTCTTTTTCAAGGCCTGGATTTAAATTCCAGGGAACAAGCAGTAGAATATGCTTTTCGGGTGCACAGTAGAGTGACCCAACCCTCCACACAGTTTCTCTGAAAACTAGACTTGCAACCACCCTAGGACCCCAGTCATTGCACTCTTGGCATTTCTCTGAGAGAAATCCAAACTTACGTTTGCTCAAAAACCTGTACAGGAACGGATCTGTGTCCTGATGGAAGCAGTGGGGCTGCCAAGGGGGGTAGAAGTGACTGCAGTGGTTGGATATTGACACTGGACAGCCTTGTAAGAGATGTTCTCGTCTTGCTTCTTTGAAGGCCCCTTCCCATTCATGGTGGTCCTGGGGACAAGGAGAAAAGGAATGTCAACGATTTCAAGAAGTTGAAAGGATTTCAAGAAGTTGAAACCAAGCATTAGAACACCATCTCTTCTACATGAATTCATTCTCATATTCACCCCCAGGCTCCCAAAGCAGACAGGAGGGGTCTGGTCCAACAGGGGTTGCGGGCAGTGGCCCTTCCACAGGCCATCTCCCCTCCAGTCTAGAAGTCCAACGACCAGGTCCCAGGCTTTCAACTCATCTCATTCTCTCGGGGCCTTCTCTAGGGGCCCCAGGGAACATCTGGGCTCTTTCTCTGCCTTCTAGGAGGCTCTGTGGGGCTGGGTCGAGTGCTCTCAGCCGACTTGGACCACACTGCCAGGTGTCTCCCCCTGCATTTGCCACCCTTCGACACAGGAGGATCAAGTGGGAGGATGTCCTCTCAGAGAGATCCATGGCGATCAGACTAGATGTCCTCTCTCTTCCATTGTTTACCCTCATCTCTCAGGCGTTTCTACCATCTCTTGATTTCCCTGGAATTTCAACCCCAGGAGAGGGGGGGTGGGTCAGAAGCCCAACATTTGGCTTCCCACTCCTGTCTTTCTTGAAGGTTTTCCCCGAACCAATGGGCCTAAAACAACATTCATAACCTGATATGGTTTCTGTGGGCCAGCCATCCAGGTGCAACTAGCCAGGTCCCTGTGGCTCAGGATCTCTCCCAAGGCTGCAGTCCAGAGGGCCTCTGGATCTTCAGTCATCTGCGGGCTTGTTGGGGGTAAGTCTGCTTTTGAGCTCACTCAGCTGGCTGTGAGCAGCCAGAGGCCCTCCATGGCTGGAAGCAAGAAATAGTCATTCCTTGCCCCATGGGCCTCTCCAGCATAAAGCTCCCAAGGAGCAGCTGGCTTCCCTGGGAACAGATGAGGGAGGGAGGGACGGAGGGCGGGCAAGCCCAAGAGGAGACCAGTCTCTTTGTAAACTTACCTCCGAAGGGACATCCTATCACTTTGGCCACATTCTGTCCTTTACAAGGGAGTCAGTAGTTCTGACTCGAAGCAAGAGGTAGACTATGGAACACAAAACGATGTGTACCCAAGATGGGAATCGTTGGAGACCCTTAAAGGCTGCCCTCCCTACTTGGCTGGGACTTGACCTCAGCTAGCCACCACTATAATCTCTGCATCCTTATATTATTATATATTATGTTAGATTATATTATATGCACTATTATCTTTGCATAGAATCATCACATCCTAGGACGTGAACGAGGGGAACATTTTACCAAGCCCTTCTGGGATCCTTCAGCAGCTTGCCTAGAAGTTCCGTGCCCAAGGGTGCCTGTCAGTTCAGAGTCTGGCTCCTGATTTCGGTTCAGGGCTGATCACGTGATCTGGGAAATCCAGACCAGCGTCTGGTTCAGCACTTGTGTCCGAAGCCTGACGAGGAATCTCTCTAACTCGGCCCCTCCCCCGCCTGCATGTGTGTGCGTTCCTTTGTGTGTGTGTGTGTGTATGTGTGCGCCGTCACCCTTTCTGTCTCTCCGAAGAAGAAGAAGAAGAAGAAGAAGAAGAAGAAGAAGAAGAAGAAGAAGAAGAAGAGAAGAAGAAGAAGAAGAAGAAGAAGAAGAAGAAGAAGAAGAAGAAGAAGAAGAAGAAGGAGAAGAAGAAGAAGAAGAAGAAGAAGAAGAACAGTAGTAGGCATTGTAGTAGAAGTCATTGGCACAGCAGGTGATCATTAGACAACCCTGGTTTGGAACGGGAGCTCTGAAATTCACTAGCTGTGTGATCTTGGGGCAAGTTGTTTCCCCTGTCTGAACCTCAGTCAGACATGACACACTGGGTTATTGGGACGATTAAGGGATCGATACAAGACACTTCAAACCGTCCCTTGCTTGGCATAGAATCCCTTAATCAAATCCATTCTCAGTAGCAGTAGTCTCAGCCATTGGATATTTTTATTTTTATTTGTGTTACGCTGAACACTGAAAAATATTCTCTCACACTCATACGGCTCCAGGGAATATGGAGCATCAGGCTAAAGGATGGGGTGGATCTCAAGTCAAAGGAGCCATGGGTATGGCTGAAGGGGTCAGCACAGGAGCTTCTGTGCTCTGGTTGTGAGTGTTGGTGGCTGCTGGGCAAGGGAATCAGACCTGCAGGGGACCCGAGAACTTGGAGTCTGGCCAGTGCACCCTTGCTCCCTTCTTGGGCTTCCTGGGTTTCAGGGGAGCCTTTGGCCCTTGAGGGTATTTGGAGGCTGTGCCCGGAACAGCAGGAGCAGGAGCAGGAGGCCCCCCGGAGACAGGCTGGACCTTGGGCCCAGAGTTGGCCAGCTTCTGCCTGAGGCAATGGTTTTGGGCCTGGAGCCTTTGGAACTCCCTCTCTGCCCACAGGACAGCCTTCTGGCTCTCCTCACTCCTCTTCTCCACCAGGAGGCGCTCCCGCTCATGCAAGGAGGCGATTTGCTGCCATTCTCGGTGCAGGTCGGCGGCCATGTTCCTATAGAGGCCCAAGTGCCAGTGGGCAGCATCCGCCTTCCTGCGCACCTTGGCAAGCTCGTTCTTCACTTGCAGGCAGCGTGCCTTCTCCTCCATCATCTTCCTCTCCAGGTGTCTGAGGTGCTCTTCGCACAGCTTCGGCTCTGGCTCAAGCTTCAGGCGCAACTTCGGAATCTCACCGTCCAGGAGGGTGTTCCGAAGGTGAACAGGTCCTTGCTCAGCTTGGTGGCTTGTTGGCTTTCTTGGGAGCTCTTCATTCCTCTGACGTGCCTTCTTCAGTGCCCTGGACGGCTTTAATTGGTTCACGGGGCTCCCGCCTGAGGGCACGTGGTCAGGGGAGGAGGAGCCAGTCTCCACCTGCCTCCTTAAGCCCCCACCTTCCAGATGATCTCCAAGCAGCTCTAGCACATGCATCCCCTTCAGGAGGATCTGGCTGAGGGTGTGCTGTTGGCTCTGGCCCTCAGCGCTGGCCTGCCGCCGCACTCCTCCTTCAGGAAGCTCTGGCCTGCCTGCCTGCCCTGCCTCGTCCTGCACTCTCTGTCCACAGCTGCCAATCTCCTGAACCAGCGGGTCTGCACTTGCCTGCAGATCATGGCTGTCCTTGAAGCCTTCTGGTGTTTTCCTCACCAGGGCTTCTCCATCTTCCCGGGCTGCTCCACAGATGGGATTTTCATGAGGCAGCTGGTGAGGGCTCTTCAACAGCCTTTCCCGAACTCCCTTCAGCAGTTGCGTGGTGTTTCCCACTGACCAATACCCGGCATCTTGATTCAGGGCAGCCAGAGCAAGAAGCTGGAACGGGAGAGGACTGGCCTTCGGCTCGGATGATGCGACAGCTCCACGGGCTTGTGCGTCCGGTTCGGTCTTCTCCATGCCTTTTCCAGAGACTTCCTCGTTCTGGGCACACTGCCACTTTCTTCTTCGGAAGCTGAGTGCACTCTTTCCCAGGAATACCACCACTGCAGTGCACACCAGGATCTCCCAGCGAAACCCAGAGACTCGTGGCACATGTGGCCAACGTTCGTCTATCACCAACCCAGCAGCCCACAGCTGCTCCAGGACAGCCCACAGCGGCTCCAGAACTGTGTGGGGAGGCATTTGGATGGCCCCCAGCTGGCTCCAAAGAGCCTTGTGGCTTGGTCTCCGATCACCAGTGTCTTCTGGGCCACTAGGAAGTGCTTGGAACCCCTACGAGGGTTCCGTCTCCAACGCAAACCAGTGCCTGGCAACAGGAGCTGAAGGGAGGAGGGGTGGGGGAGGTGCACCTGAGTCTCCAAGGCACATCAGTGCCTGCAACTGGAGCTGACAGCAGGTGGGGTAGGGGAGGGGAATCGCTCTATTGTACACCTGAAACAAAGACAACCCTATCGATCAATTTCTCGGAAGTACAATTTCAACATTAAAAAAAATATATTTAAAAAGCAAACTAGGTATCCAAAGGAGAAAACGAACAAATATCCAAACACTGAGAAAGTAACCTTCTAGATGATCAAAGATCAAAGATCAAATCTCAATGCATTGAAGTGAAGGAAAATGAAGAACATACAACATATGAAAATGTGTGGGACACAGCACAATCAATGGACAGCACCATGTAGAGCAATCACTGCCTACGTTAGAAAGGAGGGGGAGCATCTGGGAGGCTCAGTCAGTTAGTCCAACTCTTGATTTTGACTCGGGTCATGATTCAACTCGAGGTTGTGAGACTGAACCTGCATTGTGCTGGTGCTGGGCATGGAGGCTGTTTAATAATCTCTCTCTCTCTCTCTCTCTCTCTCTCTCTGTACCCCTTCCCTGTCTCTCTCTCTCTCTCTCTCTCTCTGTCTCAAAACAATAAGCTCTCCACGTCAGAACCTAGAAAAAGATGAGAAAATAAAACTAAAGAAGAAAACCAAAGGAATCCTTCCACCCAGTTTCAAGATCTACAGCTATAGTAATCAAAAATGTGTGGTGTTGGTGAAGGGATAGACAAATGGAACAGTATAAAGATAGATAAGTGGAACAGGATCAAACCCAGAAAGAGACCAACCACCAACATGTCAATGGGATTCTGACAAAGGGGAAAAGCAATTCAATGGAGGAGTGACAGCGTTTTGAAGAAATGGTGCTAGAGCAAGTGGCCTTCCAGAGACAAAGAAGAAGAAGGAGAAGAAGAAGAGGGAGGGGCAGAGAGGAGGAGGAGGTGGAGGTGGAGGACGAGGAGGACGAGGACCACAATCGAAGGCTCATCCTCTGTACAAAACTGAACTCGTGGCGCCTGGGTGACTCAGTCGCTGAGGCAGCCAGCTCTTAATTTCGGCTCTTGTCATGCTCTCAGGGTCCCGGGACAAAATCAGGCTCCAAGCTCACTGGGGAGTCTGCTTAAGGACGCTCTTTTCGCTTCTCCCTCCACCCCACGCCCCACTCATGCGCATGCTCACTCTCTCAAAAAGAAAAAAAAATTTGTTAAATTAACTCAAAATTAATCACCGCCTTCTATGTAAAATGATAAATCTTCTAGGGAAAAAAATGTCCAGAATGGACAGCTAGGGAAAGAATCCTCCGACTGGACATCAAACCATGTTCCGTTCAAGAAGAGTTGATTCATTAGACATGATCCAACAATCAGAATTGGAAGTCTGTAATGTGTGAAACACCTTGTGAAGAAGACCCAAAAGGGAAGCTACAAACTGGGAGAAAATAGGTGCAAACCACATACCTGATAAAGGACTCCTGTCGGAAGGAGAGAACCTCAAAAGTGGACCCCCAAAGAAGCAAGCCATCCAGTCTGAAAAGAACAAAAACAAAAAAAATGGGCAAAAGACCGAAACACTTTACCAAAGAGTATACAGATGGAAATCCCATCAAATGTTACCATCGGGGCAATTCAAATTCAAACTCCAATGAGCTCTCACTGCACACCTATCAGCATGATGCAAACCAAATGCACCCGAGAGGGACAGAGAGACCCCACTCCCCAATGCAAGGCAGGATGTGGAACGACTGGATCGCTCCTGCATCGCTGTTGGGAATGGAAGATGATAGAGCTCCCTCTTGAAAACAGTTCACAGTTCCTTTTCTTTTTCAAGGCCTGGATTTAAATTCCAGGGAACAAGCAGTAGAATATGCTTTTCGGGTGCACAGTAGAGTGACCCAACCCTCCACACAGTTTCTCTGAAAACTAGACTTGCAACCACCCTAGGACCCCAGTCATTGCACTCTTGGCATTTCTCTGAGAGAAATCCAAACTTACGTTTGCTCAAAAACCTGTACAGGAACGGATCTGTGTCCTGATGGAAGCAGTGGGGCTGCCAAGGGGGTACAAGTGACTGCAGTGGTTGGATATTGACACTGGACAGCCTTGTAAGAGATGTTCTCATCTTGCTTCTTTGAAGGCCCCTTCCCATTCATGGTGGTCCTGGGGACAAGGAGAAAAGGAATGTCAACGATTTCAAGAAGTTGAAAGGATTTCAAGAAGTTGAAACCAAGCATTAGAACACCATCTCTTCTACATGAATTCATTCTCATATTCACCCCCAGGCTCCCAAAGCAGACAGGAGGGGTCTGGTCCAACAGGGGTTGCGGGCAGTGGCCCTTCCACAGGCCATCTCCCCTCCAGTCTAGAAGTCCAACGACCAGGTCCCAGGCTTTCAACTCATCTCATTCTCTCGGGGCCTTCTCTAGGGGCCCCAGGGAACATCTGGGCTCTTACTCTGCCTTCTAGGAGGCTCTGTGGGGCTGGGTCGAGTGCTCTCAGCCGACTTGGACCACACTGCCAGGTGTCTCCCCCTGCATTTGCCACCCTTCGACACAGGAGGATCAAGTGGGAGGATGTCCTCTCAGAGAGATCCATGGCGATCAGACTAGATGTCCTCTCTCTTCCATTGTTTACCCTCATCTCTCAGGCGTTTCTACCATCTCTTGATTTCCCTGGAATTTCAACCCCAGGAGAGGGGGGGTGGGTCAGAAGCCCAACATTTGGCTTCCCACTCCTGTCTTTCTTGAAGGTTTTCCCCGACCAATGGGCCTAAAACAACATTCATAACCTGATATGGTTTCTGTGGGCCAGCCATCCAGGTGCAACTAGCCAGGTCCCTGTGGCTCAGGATCTCTCACAAGGCTGCAGTCCAGAGGGCCTCTGGATCTTCAGTCATCTGCGGGCTTGTTGGGGGTAAGTCTGCTTTTGAGCTCACTCAGCTGGCTGTGAGCAGCCAGAGGCCCTCCATGGCTGGAAGCAAGAAATAGTCATTCCTTGCCCCATGGGCCTCTCCAGCATAAAGCTCCCAAGGAGCAGCTGGCTTCCCTGGGAACAGATGAGGGAGGGAGGGACGGAGGGCGGGCAAGCCCAAGAGGAGACCAGTCTCTTTGTAAACTCACCTCCGAAGGGACATCCTATCACTTTGGCTACATTCTGTCCTTTACAAGGGAGTCAGTAGTTCTGACTCGAAGCAAGAGGTAGACTATGGAACCCAAAACGATGTGTACCCAAGATGGGAATCGTTGGAGACCCTTAAAGGCTGCCCTCCCTACTTGGCTGGGACTTGACCTCAGCTAGCCACCACTATAATCTCTGCATCCTTATATTATTATATATTATGTTAGATTATATTATATGCACTATTATCTTTGCATAGAATCATCACATCCTAGGACGTGAACGAGGGGAACATTTTACCTAGCCCTTCTGGGATCCTTCAGCAGCTTGCCTAGAAGTTCCCTGCCCAAGGGTGCCTGTCAGTTCAGTGTCTGGCTCCTGATTTCGGTTCAGGGCTGATCACGTGATCTGGGAAATCCAGACCAGCGTCTGGTTCAGCACTTGTGTCCGAAGCCTGACGAGGAATCTCTCTAACTCGGCCCCTCCCCCGCCTGCATGTGTGTGCGTTCCTTTGTGTGTGTGTGTGTGTATGTGTGCGCCGTCACCCTTTCTGTCTCTCCGAAGAAGAAG
The DNA here is from genome assembly GCF_922984935.1 of Meles meles. Taxonomy (NCBI): domain Eukaryota; kingdom Metazoa; phylum Chordata; class Mammalia; order Carnivora; family Mustelidae; genus Meles; species Meles meles. The sequence continues at coordinate 236,301 of NW_025721224.1, read as the reverse complement.
AAGAAGAAGAAGAAGAAGAAGAAGAAGAAGAAGAAGAAGAAGAAGAAGAAGAAGAAGAAGAAGAAGAAAAAGAAGAAGAACAGTAGTAGGCATTGTAGTAGAAGTTATTGGCACAGCAGGTGATCATTAGACAACCCTGGTTTGGAACAGGAGCTCTGAAATTCACTAGCTGTGTGATCTTGGGGCAAGTTGTTTCCCCTGTCTGAACCTCAGTCAAACATGACACACTGGGTTATTGGGACGATTAAGGCATCGATAAAAGACACTTCAAACCGTCCCTTGCTTGGCATAGAATCCCTTAATCAAATCCATTCTCAGTAGCAGTAGTCTCAGACATTGGATATTTTTATTTTTATTTGTGTTACGCTGAACACTGAAAAATATTCTCTCACACTCATACGGCTCCAGGGAATATGGAGCATCAGGCTAAAGGATGGGGTGGATCTCAAGTCAAAGGAGCCATGGGTATGGCTGAAGGGGTCAGCACAGGAGCTTCTGTGCTCTGGTTGTGAGTGTTGGTGGCTGCTGGGCAAGGGAATCAGACCTGCAGGGGACCCGAGAACTTGGAGTCTGGCCAGTGCACCCTTGCTCCCTTCTTGGGCTTCCTGGGTTTCAGGGGAGCCTTTGGCCCTTGAGGGTATTTGGAGGCTGTGCCCGGAACAGCAGGAGCAGGAGCAGGAGGCCCCCCGGAGACAGGCTGGACCTTGGGCCCAGAGTTGGCCAGCTTCTGCCTGAGGCAATGGTTTTGGGCCTGGAGCCTTTGGAACTCCCTCTCTGCCCACAGGACAGCCTTCTGGCTCTCCTCACTCCTCTTCTCCACCAGGAGGCGCTCCCGCTCATGCAAGGAGGCGATTTGCTGCCATTCTCGGTGCAGGTCGGCGGCCATGTTCCTATAGAGGCCCAAGTGCCAGTGGGCAGCATCCGCCTTCCTGCGCACCTTGGCAAGCTCGTTCTTCACTTGCAGGCAGCGTGCCTTCTCCTCCATCATCTTCCTCTCCAGGTGTCTGAGGTGCTCTTCGCACAGATTCGGCTCTGGCTCAAGCTTCAGGCGCAACTTCGGAATCTCACCGTCCAGGAGGGTGTTCCGAAGGTGAACAGGTCCTTGCTCAGCTTGGTGGCTTGTTGGCTTTCTTGGGAGCTCTTCATTCCTCTGACGTGCCTTCTTCAGTGCCCTGGACGGCTTTAATTGGTTCACGGGGCTCCCGCCTGAGGGCACGTGGTCAGGGGAGGAGGAGCCAGTCTCCACCTGCCTCCTTAAGCCCCCACCTTCCAGATGATCTCCAAGCAGCTCTAGCACATGCATCCCCTTCAGGAGGATCTGGCTGAGGGTGTGCTGTTGGCTCTGGCCCTCAGCGCTGGCCTGCCGCCGCACTCCTCCTTCAGGAAGCTCTGGCCTGCCTGCCTGCCCTGCCTCGTCCTGCACTCTCTGTCCACAGCTGCCAATCTCCTGAACCAGCGGGTCTGCACTTGCCTGCAGATCATGGCTGTCCTTGAAGCCTTCTGGTGTTTTCCTCACCAGGGCTTCTCCATCTTCCCGGGCTGCTCCACAGATGGGATTTTCATGAGGCAGCTGGTGAGGGCTCTTCAACAGCCTTTCCCGAACTCCCTTCAGCAGTTGCGTGGTGTTTCCCACTGACCAATACCCGGCATCTTGATTCAGGGCAGCCAGAGCAAGAAGCTGGAACGGGAGAGGACTGGCCTTCGGCTCGGATGATGCGACAGCTCCACGGGCTTGTGCGTCCGGTTCGGTCTTCTCCATGCCTTTTCCAGAGACTTCCTCGTTCTGGGCACACTGCCACTTTCTTCTTCGGAAGCTGAGTGCACTCTTTCCCAGGAACACCACCACTGCAGTGCACACCAGGATCTCCCAGCGAAACCCAGAGACTCGTGGCACATGTGGCCAACGTTCGTCTATCACCAACCCAGCAGCCCACAGCTGCTCCAGGACAGCCCACAGCGGCTCCAGAACTGTGTGGGGAGGCATTTGGATGGCCCCCAGCTGGCTCCAAAGAGCCTTGTGGCTTGGTCTCCGATCACCAGTGTCTTCTGGGCCACTAGGAAGTGCTTGGAACCCCTACGAGGGTTCCGTCTCCAACGCAAACCAGTGCCTGGCAACAGGAGCTGAAGGGAGGAGGGGTGGGGGAGGTGCACCTGAGTCTCCAAGGCACATCAGTGCCTGCAACTGGAGCTGACAGCAGGTGGGGTAGGGGAGGGGAATCGCTCTATTGTACACCTGAAACAAAGACAACCCTATCGATCAATTTCTCGGAAGTACAATTTCAACATTAAAAAAAATATATTTAAAAAGCAAACTAGGTATCCAAAGGAGAAAACGAACAAATATCCAAACACTGAGAAAGTAACCTTCTAGATGATCAAAGATCAAAGATCAAATCTCAATGCATTGAAGTGAAGGAAAATGAAGAACATACAACATATGAAAATGTGTGGGACACAGCACAATCAATGGACAGCACCATGTAGAGCAATCACTGCCTACGTTAGAAAGGAGGGGGAGCATCTGGGAGGCTCAGTCAGTTAGTCCAACTCTTGATTTTGACTCGGGTCATGATTCAACTCGAGGTTGTGAGACTGAACCTGCATTGTGCTGGTGCTGGGCATGGAGGCTGTTTAATAATCTCTCTCTCTCTCTCTGTACCCCTTCCCTCTCTCTCTCTCTCTCTCTCTCTCTCTCTCTGTCTCAAAACAATAAGCTCTCCACGTCAGAACCTAGAAAAAGATTAGAAAATAAAACTAAAGAAGAAAACCAAAGGAATCCTTCCACCCAGTTTCAAGATCTACAGCTATAGTAATCAAAAATGTGTGGTGTTGGTGAAGGGATAGACAAATGGAACAGTATAAAGATAGATAAGTGGAACAGGATCAAACCCAGAAAGAGACCAACCACCAACATGTCAATGGGATTCTGACAAAGGGGAAAAGCAATTCAATGGAGGAGTGACAGCGTTTTGAAGAAATGGTGCTAGAGCAAGTGGACTTCCAGAGACAAAGAAGAGGAAGGAGAAGAAGAAGAGGGAGGGGCAGAGAGGAGGAGGAGGTGGAGGTGGAGGACGAGGAGGACGAGGACCACAATCGAAGGCTCATCCTCTGTACAAAACTGAACTCGTGGCGCCTGGGTGACTCAGTCGCTGAGGCAGCCAGCTCTTCATTTCGGCTCTTGTCATGCTCTCAGGGTCCCGGGACAAAATCAGGCTCCAAGCTCACTGGGGAGTCTGCTTAAGGACGCTCTTTTCGCTTCTCCCTCCACCCCACGCCCCACTCATGCGCATGCTCACTCTCTCAAAAAGAAAAAAAAAATTTGTTAAATTAACTCAAAATTAATCACCGCCTTCTATGTAAAATGGTAAATCTTCTAGGGAAAAAAATGTCCAGAATGGACAGCTAGGGAAAGAATCCTCCGACTGGACATCAAATCATGTTCCGTTCAAGAAGAGTTGATTCATTAGACATGATCCAACAATCAGAATTGGAAGTCTGTAATGTGTGAAACACCTTGTGAAGAAGACCCAAAAGGGGAGCTACAAACTGGGAGAAAATAGGTGCAAACCACATACCTGATAAAGGACTCCTGTCGGAAGGAGAGAACCTCAAAAGTTGACCCCCAAAGAAGCAAGCCATCCAGTCTGAAAAGAACAAAAACAAAAAAAATGGGCAAAAGACCGAAACCCTTTACCAAAGAGTATACAGATGGAAATCCCATAAAAAGTTACCATCGGGGCAATTCAAATTCAAACTCCAATGAGCTCTCACTGCACACCTATCAGCATGATGCAAACCAAATGCACCCGAGAGGGAGAGAGAGACCCCACTCCCCAATGCAAGGCAGGATGTGGAACGACTGGATCGCTCCTGCATCGCTGCTGGGAATGGAAGATGATAGAGCTCCCTCTTGAAAACAGTTCACAGTTCCTTTTCTTTTTCAAGGCCTGGATTTAAATTCCAGGGAACAAGCAGTAGAATATGCTTTTCGGGTGCACAGTAGAGTGACCCAACCCTCCACACAGTTTCTCTGAAAACTAGACTTGCAACCACCCTAGGACCCCAGTCATTGCACTCTTGGCATTTCTCTGAGAGAAATCCAAACTTACGTTTGCTCAAAAACCTGTACAGGAACGGATCTGTGTCCTGATGGAAGCAGTGGGGCTGCCAAGGGGGTAGAAGTGACTGCAGTGGTTGGATATTGACACTGGACAGCCTTGTAAGAGATGTTCTCATCTTGCTTCTTTGAAGGCCCCTTCCCATTCATGGTGGTCCTGGGGACAAGGAGAAAAGGAATGTCAACGATTTCAAGAAGTTGAAAGGATTTCAAGAAGTTGAAACCAAGCATTAGAACACCATCTCTTCTACATGAATTCATTCTCATATTCACCCCCAGGCTCCCAAAGCAGACAGGAGGGGTCTGGTCCAACAGGGGTTGCGGGCAGTGGCCCTTCCACAGGCCATCTCCCCTCCAGTCTAGAAGTCCAACGACCAGGTCCCAGGCTTTCAACTCATCTCATTCTCTAGGGGCCTTCTCTAGGGGCCCCAGGGAACATCTGGGCTCTTTCTCTGCCTTCTAGGAGGCTCTGTGGGGCTGGGTCGAGTGCTCTCAGCCGACTTGGACCACACTGCCAGGTGTCTCCCCCTGCATTTGCCACCCTTCGACACAGGAGGATCAAGTGGGAGGATGTCCTCTCAGAGAGATCCATGGCGATCAGCCTAGATGTCCTCTCTCTTCCATTGTTTACCCTCATCTCTCAGGCGTTTCTACCATCTCTTGATTTCCCTGGAATTTCAACCCCAGGAGAGGGGGGGTGGGTCAGAAGCCCAACATTTGGCTTCCCACTCCTGTCTTTCTTGAAGGTTTTCCCCGAACCAATGGGCCTAAAACAACATTCATAACCTGATATGGTTTCTGTGGGCCAGCCATCCAGGTGCAACTAGCCAGGTCCCTGTGGCTCAGGATCTCTCACAAGGCTGCAGTCCAGAGGGCCTCTGGATCTTCAGTCATCTGCGGGCTTGTTGGGGGTAAGTCTGCTTTTGAGCTCACTCAGCTGGCTGTGAGCAGCCAGAGGCCCTCCACTGCTGGAAGCAAGAAATAGTCATTCCTTGCCCCATGGGCCTCTCCAGCATAAAGCTCCCAAGGAGCAGCTGGCTTCCCTGGGAACAGATGAGGGAGGGAGGGACGGAGGGCGGGCAAGCCCAAGAGGAGACCAGTCTCTTTGTCAACTCACCTCCGAAGGGACATCCTATCACTTTGGCCACATTCTGTCCTTTACAAGGGAGTCAGTAGTTCTGACTCGAAGCAAGAGGTAGACTATGGAACACAAAACGATGTGTACCCAAGATGGGAATCGTTGGAGACCCTTAAAGGCTGCCCTCCCTACTTGGCTGGGACTTGACCTCAGCTAGCCACCACTATAATCTCTGCATCCTTATATTATTATATATTATGTTAGATTATATTATATGCACTATTATCTTTGCATAGAATCATCACATCCTAGGACGTGAACGAGGGGAACATTTTACCAAGCCCTTCTGGGATCCTTCAGCAGCTTGCCTAGAAGTTCCTTGCCCAAGGGTGCCTGTCACTTCAGTGTCTGGCTCCTGATTTCGGTTCAGGGCTGATCACGTGATCTGGGAAATCCAGACCAGGGTCTGGTTCAGCACTTGTGTCCGAAGCCTGACGAGGAATCTCTCTAACTCGGCCCCTCCCCCGCCTGCATGTGTGTGCGTTCCTTTGTGTGTGTGTGTGTGTATGTGTGCGCCGTCACCCTTTCTGTCTCTCCGAAGAAGAAGAAGAAGAAGAAGAAGAAGAAGAAGAAGAAGAAGAAGAAGAAGAAGAAGAACAGTAGTAGGCATTGTAGTAGAAGTTATTGGCACAGCAGGTGATCATTAGACAACCCTGGTTTGGAACAGGAGCTCTGAAATTCACTAGCTGTGTGATCTTGGGGCAAGTTGTTTCCCCTGTCTGAACCTCAGTCAAACATGACACACTGGGTTATTGGGACGATTAAGGGATCGATACAAGACACTTCAAACCGTCCCTTGCTTGGCATAGAATCCCTTAATCAAATCCATTCTCAGTAGCAGGAGTCTCAGCCATTGGATATTTTTATTTTTATTTGTGTTACGCTGAACACTGAAAAATATTCTCTCACACTCATACGGCTCCAGGGAATATGGAGCATCAGGCTAAAGGATGGGGTGGATCTCAAGTCAAAGGAGCCATGGGTATGGCTGAAGGGGTCAGCACAGGAGCTTCTGTGCTCTGGTTGTGAGTGTTGGTGGCTGCTGGGCAAGGGAATCAGACCTGCAGGGGACCCGAGAACTTGGAGTCTGGCCAGTGCACCCTTGCTCCCTTCTTGGGCTTCCTGGGTTTCAGGGGAGCCTTTGGCCCTTGAGTGTATTTGGAGGCTGTGCCCGGAACAGCAGGAGCAGGAGCAGGAGGCCCCCCGGAGACAGGCTGGACCTTGGGCCCAGAGTTGGCCAGCTTCTGCCTGAGGCAATGGTTTTGGGCCTGGAGCCTTTGGAACTCCCTCTCTGCCCACAGACAGCCTTCTGGCTCTCCTCACTCCTCTTCTCCACCAGGAGGCGCTCCCGCTCATGCAAGGAGGCGATTTGCTGCCATTCTCGGTGCAGGTCGGCGGCCATGTTCCTATAGAGGCCCAAGTGCCAGTGGGCAGCATCCGCCTTCCTGCGCACCTTGGCAAGCTCGTTCTTCACTTGCAGGCAGCGTGCCTTCTCCTCCATCATCTTCCTCTCCAGGTGTCTGAGGTGCTCTTCGCACAGCTTCGGCTCTGCCTCAAGCTTCAGGCGCAACTTCGGAATCTCACCGTCCAGGAGGGTGTTCCGAAGGTGAACAGGTCCTTGCTCAGCTTGGTGGCTTGTTGGGTTGCTTGGGAGCTCTTCATTCCTCTGACGTGCCTTCTTCAGTGCCCTGGACGGCTTTAATTGGTTCACGGGGCTCCCGCCTGAGGGCACGTGGTCAGGGGAGGAGGAGCCAGTCTCCACCTGCCTCCTTGAGCCCCCACCTTCCAGATGATCTCCAAGCAGCTCTAGCACATGCATCCCCTTCAGGAGGATCTGGCTGAGGGTGTGCTGTTGGCTCTGGCCCTCAGCGCTGGCCTGCCGCCGCACTCCTCCTTCAGGAAGCTCTGGCCTGCCTGCCTGCCCTGCCTCGTCCTGCACTCTCTGTCCACAGCGGCCAATCTCCTGAACCAGCGGGTCTGCACTTGCCTGCAGATCACGGCTGTCCTTGAAGCCTTCTGGTGTTTTCCTCACCAGGGCTTCTCCATCTTCCCGGGCTGCTCCACAGATGGGATTTTCAGGAGGCAGCTGGTGAGGGCTCTTCAACAGCCTTTCCCGAACTCCCTTCAGCAGTTGCGTGGTGTTTCCCACTGACCAATACCCGGCATCTTGATTCAGGGCAGCCAGAGCAAGAAGCTGGAACGGGAGAGGACTGGCCTTCGGCTCGGATGATGCGACAGCTCCACGGGCTTGTGCGTCCGGTTCGGTCTTCTCCATGCCTTTTCCAGAGACTTCCTCGTTCTGGGCACACTGCCACTTTCTTCTTCGGAAGCTGAGTGCACTCTTTCCCAGGAACACCACCACTGCAGTGCACACCAGGATCTCCCAGCGAAACCCAGAGACTCGTGGCACATGTGGCCAACGTTCGTCTATCACCAACCCAGCAGCCCACAGCTGCTCCAGGACAGCCCACAGCGGCTCCAGAACTGTGTGGGGAGGCATTTGGATGGCCCCCAGCTGGCTCCAAAGAGCCTTGTGGCTTGGTCTCCGATCACCAGTGTCTTCTGGGCCACTAGGAAGTGCTTGGAACCCCTACGAGGGTTCCGTCTCCAACGCAAACCAGTGCCTGGCAACAGGAGCTGAAGGGAGGAGGGGTGGGGGAGGTGCACCTGAGTCTCCAAGGCACATCAGTGCCTGCAACCGGAGCTGACAGCAGGTGGGGTAGGGGAGGGGAATCGCTCTATTCTACACCTGAAACAAAGACAATCCTATCGATCAATTTCTCGGAAGTACAATTTCAACATTAAAAAAAAATATATTTAAAAAGCAAACTAGGTATCCAAAGGAGAAAACGAACAAATATCCAAACACTGAGAAAGTAACCTTCTAGATGATCAAAGATCAAAGATCAAATCTCAATGCCTTGAAGTGAAGGAAAATGAACATACAACATATGAAAATGTGGGGGCGCCTGGGTGGCTCAGTGGGTTAAGCCGCTGCCTTCGGCTCAGGTCATGATCTCAGGGTGCTGGGATCGAGTCCCACATCAGGCTCTCTGCTCAGCAGGGGGCCTGCTTCCCTCTCTCTCTCTCTGCCTGCCTCTCTGTCTACTTGTGATCTCTCTCTGTCAAAAAAATAAATAAAATCTTTAAAAAAAAAAAAAAAAAAAAAAAGAAATTGTGTGGGACACAGCACAATCAATGGACAGCACCATGTAGAGCAATCACTGCCTATGTTAGAAAGGAGGAGGAGCATCTGGGAGGCTCAGTCCGTTAGTCCAACTCTTGATTTTGACTCGGGTCATGATTAAACTCGAGGTTGTGAGACTGAACCTGCATTGTGCTGGTGCTGGGCATGGAGGCTGTTTAATAATCTCTCTCTCTCTCTCTGTACCCCTTCCCTGTCCCTCTCTCTCTCTCTCTCTCTCTGTCTCAAAACAATAAGCTCTCCACGTCAGAACCTAGAAAAAGATGAGAAAATAAAACTAAAGAAGAAAACCAAAGGAATCCTTCCACCCAGTTTCAAGATCTACAGCTATAGTAATCAAAAATGTGTGGTGTTGGTGAAGGGATAGACAAATGGAACAGTATAAAGATAGATAAGTGGAACAGGATCAAACCCAGAAAGAGACCAACCACCAACATGTCAATGGGATTCTGACAAAGGGGAAAAGCAATTCAATGGAGGAGTGACAGCGTTTTGAAGAAATGGTGCTAGAGCAAGTGGACTTCCAGAGACAAAGAAGAAGAAGGAGAAGAAGAAGAGGGAGGGGCAGAGAGGAGGAGGAGGTGGAGGTGGAGGACGAGGAGGACGAGGACCACAATCGAAGGCTCATCCTCTGTACAAAACTGAACTCGTGGCGCCTGGGTGACTCAGTCGCTGAGGCAGCCAGCTCTTCATTTCGGCTCTTGTCATGCTCTCAGGGTCCCGGGACAAAATCAGGCTCCAAGCTCACTGGGGAGTCTGCTTAAGGACGCTCTTTTCGCTTCTCCCTCCACCCCACGCCCCACTCATGCGCATGCTCACTCTCTCAAAAAGAAAAAAAAAAATTTGTTAAATTAACTCAAAATTAATCACTGCCTTCTATGTAAAATGTTAACTCTTCTAGGGAAAAAAATGTCCAGAATGGACAGCTAGGGAAAGAATCCTCCGACTGGACATCAAATCATGTTCCGTTCAAGAAGAGTTGATTCATTAGACATGATCCAACAATCAGAATTGGAAGTCTGTAATGTGTGAAACACCTTGTGAAGAAGACCCAAAAGGGAAGCTACAAACTGGGAGAAAATAGGTGCAAACCACATACCTGATAAAGGACTCCTGTCGGAAGGAGAGAACCTCAAAAGTTGACCCCCAAAGAAGCAAGCCATCCAGTCTGAAAAGAACAAAAACAAAAAAAATGGGCAAAAGACCGAAACACTTTACCAAAGAGTATACAGATGGAAATCCCATAAAAAGTTACCATCGGGGCAATTCAAATTCAAACTCCAATGAGCTCTCACTGCACACCTATCAGCATGATGCAAACCAAATGCACCCGCGAGGGAGAGAGAGACCCCACTCCCCAATGCAAGGCAGGATGTGGAACGACTGGATCGCTCCTGCATCGCTGCTGGGAATGGAAGATGATAGAGCTCCCTCTTGAAAACAGTTCACAGTTCCTTTTCTTTTTCAAGGCCTGGATTTAAATTCCAGGGAACAAGCAGTAGAATATGCTTTTCGGGTGCACAGTAGAGTGACCCAACCCTCCACACAGTTTCTCTGAAAACTAGACTTGCAACCACCCTAGGACCCCAGTCATTGCACTCTTGGCATTTCTCTGAGAGAAATCCAAACTTACGTTTGCTCAAAAACCTGTACAGGAACGGATCTGTGTCCTGATGGAAGCAGTGGGGCTGCCAAGGGGGTAGAAGTGACTGCAGTGGTTGGATATTGACACTGGACAGCCTTGTAAGAGATGTTCTCATCTTGCTTCTTTGAAGGCCCCTTCCCATTCATGGTGGTCCTGGGGACAAGGAGAAAAGGAATGTCAACGATTTCAAGAAGTTGAAAGGATTTCAAGAAGTTGAAACCAAGCATTAGAACACCATCTCTTCTACATGAATTCATTCTCATATTCACCCCCAGGCTCCCAAAGCAGACAGGAGGGGTCTGGTCCAACAGGGGTTGCGGGCAGTGGCCCTTCCACAGGCCATCTCCCCTCCAGTCTAGAAGTCCAACGACCAGGTCCCAGGCTTTCAACTCATCTCATTCTCTAGGGGCCTTCTCTAGGGGCCCCAGGGAACATCTGGGCTCTTTCTCTGCCTTCTAGGAGGCTCTGTGGGGCTGGGTCGAGTGCTCTCAGCCGACTTGGACCACACTGCCAGGTGTCTCCCCCTGCATTTGCCACCCTTCGACACAGGAGGATCAAGTGGGAGGATGTCCTCTCAGAGAGATCCATGGCGATCAGACTAGATGTCCTCTCTCTTCCATTGTTTACCCTCATCTCTCAGGCGTTTCTACCATCTCTTGATTTCCCTGGAATTTCAACCCCAGGAGAGGGGGGGTGGGTCAGAAGCCCAACATTTGGCTTCCCACTCCTGTCTTTCTTGAAGGTTTTCCCCGAACCAATGGGCCTAAAACAACATTCATAACCTGATATGGTTTCTGTGGGCCAGCCATCCAGGTGCAACTAGCCAGGTCCCTGTGGCTCAGGATCTCTCACAAGGCTGCAGTCCAGAGGGCCTCTGGATCTTCAGTCATCTGCGGGCTTGTTGGGGGTAAGTCTGCTTTTGAGATCACTCAGCTGGCTGTGAGCAGCCAGAGGCCCTCCACTGCTGGAAGCAAGAAATAGTCATTCCTTGCCCCATGGGCCTCTCCAGCATAAAGCTCCCAAGGAGCAGCTGGCTTCCCTGGGAACAGATGAGGGAGGGAGGGACGGAGGGCGGGCAAGCCCAAGAGGAGACCAGTCTCTTTGTCAACTCACCTCCGAAGGGACATCCTATCACTTTGGCCACATTCTGTCCTTTACAAGGGAGTCAGTAGTTCTGACTCGAAGCAAGAGGTAGACTATGGAACACAAAACGATGTGTACCCAAGATGGGAATCGTTGGAGACCCTTAAAGGCTGCCCTCCCTACTTGGCTGGGACTTGACCTCAGCTAGCCACCACTATAATCTCTGCATCCTTATATTATTATATATTATGTTAGATTATATTATATGCACTATTATCTTTGCATAGAATCATCACATCCTAGGACGTGAACGAGGGGAACATTTTACCAAGCCCTTCTGGGATCCTTCAGCAGCTTGCCTAGAAGTTCCTTGCCCAAGGGTGCCTGTCAGTTCAGTGTCTGGCTCCTGATTTCGGTTCAGGGCTGATCACGTGATCTGGGAAATCCAGACCAGCGTCTGGTTCAGCACTTGTGTCCGAAGCCTGACGAGGAATCTCTCTAACTCGGCCCCTCCCCCGCCTGCATGTGTGTGCGTTCCTTTGTGTGTGTGTGTGTGTATGTGTGCGCCGTCACCCTTTCTGTCTCTCCGAAGAAGAAGAAGAAGAAGAAGAAGAAGAAGAAGAAGAAGAAGAAGAAGAAGAAGAAGAAGAAGAACAGTAGTAGGCATTGTAGTAGAAGTTATTGGCACAGCAGGTGATCATTAGACAACCCTGGTTTGGAACAGGAGCTCTGAAATTCACTGGCTGTGTGATCTTGGGGCAAGTTGTTTCCCCTGTCTGAACCTCAGTCAAACATGACACACTGGGTTATTGGGACGATTAAGGGATCGATAAAAGACACTTCAAACCGTCCCTTGCTTGGCATAGAATCCCTTAATCAAATCCATTCTCAGTAGCAGTAGTCTCAGACATTGGATATTTTTATTTTTATTTGTGTTACGCTGAACACTGAAAAATATTCTCTCACACTCATACGGCTCCAGGGAATATGGAGCATCAGGCTAAAGGATGGGGTGGATCTCAAGTCAAAGGAGCCATGGGTATGGCTGAAGGGGTCAGCACAGGAGCTTCTGTGCTCTGGTTGTGAGTGTTGGTGGCTGCTGGGCAAGGGAATCAGACCTGCAGGGGACCCGAGAACTTGGAGTCTGGCCAGTGCACCCTTGCTCCCTTCTTGGGCTTCCTGGGTTTCAGGGGAGCCTTTGGCCCTTGAGGGTATTTGGAGGCTGTGCCCGGAACAGCAGGAGCAGGAGCAGGAGGCCCCCCGGAGACAGGCTGGACCTTGGGCCCAGAGTTGGCCAGCTTCTGCCTGAGGCAATGGTTTTGGGCCTGGAGCCTTTGGAACTCCCTCTCTGCCCACAGGACAGCCTTCTGGCTCTCCTCACTCCTCTTCTCCACCAGGAGGCGCTCCCGCTCATGCAAGGAGGCGATTTGCTGCCATTCTCGGTGCAGGTCGGCGGCCATGTTCCTATAGAGGCCCAAGTGCCAGTGGGCAGCATCCGCCTTCCTGCGCACCTTGGCAAGCTCGTTCTTCACTTGCAGGCAGCGTGCCTTCTCCTCCATCATCTTCCTCTCCAGGTGTCTGAGGTGCTCTTCGCACAGCTTCGGCTCTGCCTCAAGCTTCAGGCGCAACTTCGGAATCTCACCGTCCAGGAGGGTGTTCCGAAGGTGAACAGGTCCTTGCTCAGCTTGGTGGCTTGTTGGGTTTCTTGGGAGCTCTTCATTCCTCTGACGTGCCTTCTTCAGTGCCCTGGACGGCTTTAATTGGTTCACGGGGCTCCCGCCTGAGGGCACGTGGTCAGGGGAGGAGGAGCCAGTCTCCACCTGCCTCCTTGAGCCCCCACCTTCCAGATGATCTCCAAGCAGCTCTAGCACATGCATCCCCTTCAGGAGGATCTGGCTAAGGGTGTGCTGTTGGCTCTGGCCCTCAGCGCTGGCCTGCCGCCGCACTCCTCCTTCAGGAAGCTCTGGCCTGCCTGCCTGCCCTGCCTCGTCCTGCACTCTCTGTCCACAGCTGCCAATCTCCTGAACCAGCGGGTCTGCACTTGCCTGCAGATCACGGCTGTCCTTGAAGCCTTCTGGTGTTTTCCTCACCAGGGCTTCTCCATCTTCCCGGGCTGCTCCACAGATGGGATTTTCATGAGGCAGCTGGTGAGGGCTCTTCAACAGCCTTTCCCGAACTCCCTTCAGCAGTTGCGTGGTGTTTCCCACTGACCAATACCCGGCATCTTGATTCAGGGCAGCCAGAGCAAGAAGCTGGAACGGGAGAGGACTGGCCTTCGGCTCGGATGATGCGACAGCTCCACGGGCTTGTGCGTCCGGTTCGGTCTTCTCCATGCCTTTTCCAGAGACTTCCTCGTTCTGGGCACACTGCCACTTTCTTCTTCGGAAGCTGAGTGCACTCTTTCCCAGGAACACCACCACTGCAGTGCACACCAGGATCTCCCAGCGAAACCCAGAGACTCGTGGCACATGTGGCCAACGTTCGTCTATCACCAACCCAGCAGCCCACAGCTGCTCCAGGACAGCCCACAGCGGCTCCAGAACTGTGTGGGGAGGCATTTGGATGGCCCCCAGCTGGCTCCAAAGAGCCTTGTGGCTTGGTCTCCGATCACCAGTGTCTTCTGGGCCACTAGGAAGTGCTTGGAACCCCTACGAGGGTTCCGTCTCCAACGCAAACCAGTGCCTGGCAACAGGAGCTGAAGGGAGGAGGGGTGGGGGAGGTGCACCTGAGTCTCCAAGGCACATCAGTGCCTGCAACCGGAGCTGACAGCAGGTGGGGAAGGGGAGGGGAATCGCTCTATTGTACACCTGAAACAAAGACAACCCTATCGATCAATTTCTCGGAAGTACAATTTCAACATTAAAAAAAATATATTTAAAAAGCAAACTAGGTATCCAAAGGAGAAAACGAACAAATATCCAAACACTGAGAAAGTAACCTTCTAGATGATCAAAGATCAAAGATCAAATCTCAATGCCTTGAAGTGAAGGAAAATGAACATACAACATATGAAAATGTGTGGGACACAGCACAATCAATGGACAGCACCATGTAGAGCAATCACTGCCTATGTTAGAAAGGAGGAGGAGCATCTGGGAGGCTCAGTCAGTTAGTCCAACTCTTGATTTTGACTCGGGTCATGATTCAACTCGAGGTTGTGAGACTGAACCTGCATTGTGCTGGTGCTGGGCATGGAGGCTGTTTAATAATCTCTCTCTCTCTCTCTCTCTGTACCCCTTCCCTGTCTCTCTCTCTCTCTCTCTCTCTCTCTCTGTCTCAAAACAATAAGCTCTCCACGTCAGAACCTAGAAAAAGATGAGAAAATAAAACTAAAGAAGAAAACCAAAGGAATCCTTCCACCCAGTTTCAAGATCTACAGCTATAGTAATCCAAAATGTGTGGTGTTGGTGAAGGGATAGACAAATGGAACAGTATAAAGATAGATAAGTGGAACAGGATCAAACCCAGAAAGAGACCAACCACCAACATGTCAATGGGATTCTGACAAAGGGGAAAAGCAATTCAATGGAGGAGTGACAGCGTTTTGAAGAAATGGTGCTAGAGCAAGTGGACTTCCAGAGACAAAGAAGAAGAAGGAGAAGAAGAAGAGGGAGGGGCAGAGAGGAGGAGGAGGTGGAGGTGGAGGACGAGGAGGACGAGGACCACAATCGAAGGCTCATCCTCTGTACAAAACTGAACTCGTGGCGCCTGGGTGACTCAGTCGCTGAGGCAGCCAGCTCTTCATTTCGGCTCTTGTCATGCTCTCAGGGTCCCGGGACAAAATCAGGCTCCAAGCTCACTGGGGAGTCTGCTTAAGGACGCTCTTTTCGCTTCTCCCTCCACCCCACGCCCCACTCATGCGCATGCTCACTCTCTCAAAAAGAAAAAAAAATTTGTTAAATTAACTCAAAATTAATCACCGCCTTCTATGTAAAATGATAAATCTTCTAGGGAAAAAAATGTCCAGAATGGACAGCTAGGGAAAGAATCCTCCGACTGGACATCAAATCATGTTCCGTTCAAGAAGAGTTGATTCATTAGACATGATCCAACAATCAGAATTGGAAGTCTGTAATGTGTGAAACACCTTGTGAAGAAGACCCAAAAGGGAAGCTACAAACTGGGAGAAAATAGGTGCAAACCACATACCTGATAAAGGACTCCTGTCGGAAGGAGAGAACCTCAAAAGTTGACCCCCAAAGAAGCAAGCCATCCAGTCTGAAAAGAACAAAAACAAAAAAAATGGGCAAAAGACCGAAACACTTTACCAAAGAGTATACAGATGGAAATCCCATAAAAAGTTACCATCGGGGCAATTCAAATTCAAACTCCAATGAGCTCTCACTGCACACCTATCAGCATGATGCAAACCAAATGCACCCGAGAGGGAGAGAGAGACCCCACTCCCCAATGCAAGGCAGGATGTGGAACGACTGGATCGCTCCTGCATCGCTGTTGGGAATGGAAGATGATAGAGCTCCCTCTTGAAAACAGTTCACAGTTCCTTTTCTTTTTCAAGGCCTGGATTTAAATTCCAGGGAACAAGCAGTAGAATATGCTTTTCGGGTGCACAGTAGAGTGACCCAACCCTCCACACAGTTTCTCTGAAAACTAGACTTGCAACCACCCTAGGACCCCAGTCATTGCACTCTTGGCATTTCTCTGCGAGAAATCCAAACTTACGTTTGCTCAAAAACCTGTACAGGAACGGATCTGTGTCCTGATGGAAGCAGTGGGGCTGCCAAGGGGGTACAAGTGACTGCAGTGGTTGGATATTGACACTGGACAGCCTTGTAAGAGATGTTCTCATCTTGCTTCTTTGAAGGCCCCTTCCCATTCATGGTGGTCCTGGGGACAAGGAGAAAAGGAATGTCAACGATTTCAAGAAGTTGAAAGGATTTCAAGAAGTTGAAACCAAGCATTAGAACACCATCTCTTCTACATGAATTCATTCTCATATTCACCCCCAGGCTCCCAAAGCAGACAGGAGGGGTCTGGTCCAACAGGGGTTGCGGGCAGTGGCCCTTCCACAGGCCATCTCCCCTCCAGTCTAGAAGTCCAACGACCAGGTCCCAGGCTTTCAACTCATCTCATTCTCTAGGGGCCTTCTCTAGGGGCCCCAGGGAACTTCTGGGCTCTTTCTCTGCCTTCTAGGAGGCTCTGTGGGGCTGGGTCGAGTGCTCTCAGCCGACTTGGACCACACTGCCAGGTGTCTCCCCCTGCATTTGCCACCCTTCGACACAGGAGGATCAAGTGGGAGGATGTCCTCTCAGAGAGATCCATGGCGATCAGACTAGATGTCCTCTCTCTTCCATTGTTTACCCTCATCTCTCAGGCGTTTCTACCATCTCTTGATTTCCCTGGAATTTCAACCCCAGGAGAGGGGGGGTGGGTCAGAAGCCCAACATTTGGCTTCCCACTCCTGTCTTTCTTGAAGGTTTTCCCCGAACCAATGGGCCTAAAACAACATTCATAACCTGATATGGTTTCTGTGGGCCAGCCATCCAGGTGCAACTAGCCAGGTCCCTGTGGCTCAGGATCTCTCACAAGGCTGCAGTCCAGAGGGCCTCTGGATCTTCAGTCATCTGCGGGCTTGTTGGGGGTAAGTCTGCTTTTGAGCTCACTCAGCTGGCTGTGAGCAGCCAGAGGCCCTCCATGGCTGGAAGCAAGAAATAGTCATTCCTTGCCCCATGGGCCTCTCCAGCATAAAGCTCCCAAGGAGCAGCTGGCTTCCCTGGGAACAGATGAGGGAGGGAGGGACGGAGGGCGGGCAAGCCCAAGAGGAGACCAGTCTCTTTGTCAACTCACCTCCGAAGGGACATCCTATCACTTTGGCCACATTCTGTCCTTTACAAGGGAGTCAGTAGTTCTGACTCGAAGCAAGAGGTAGACTATGGAACACAAAACGATGTGTACCCAAGATGGGAATCGTTGGAGACCCTTAAAGGCTGCCCTCCCTACTTGGCTGGGACTTGACCTCAGCTAGCCACCACTATAATCTCTGCATCCTTCTATTATTATATATTATGTTAGATTATATTATATGCACTATTATCTTTGCATAGAATCATCACATCCTAGGACGTGAACGAGGGGAACATTTTACCAAGCCCTTCTGGGATCCTTCAGCAGCTTGCCTAGAAGTTCCTTGCCCAAGGGTGCCTGTCAGTTCAGTGTCTGGCTCCTGATTTCGGTTCAGGGCTGATCACGTGATCTGGGAAATCCAGACCAGCGCCTGGTTCAGCACTTGTGTCCGAAGCCTGACGAGGAATCTCTCTAACTCGGCCCCTCCCCCGCCTGCATGTGTGTGCGTTCCTTTGTGAGTGTGTGTGTGTATGTGTGCGCCGTCACCCTTTCTGTCTCTCCGAAGAAGAAGAAGAAGAAGAAGAAGAAGAAGAAGAAGAAGAAGAAGAAGAAGAAGAAGAAGAAGAAGAACAGTAGTAGGCATTGTAGTAGAAGTTATTGGCACAGCAGGTGATCATTAGACAACCCTGGTTTGGAACAGGAGCTCTGAAATTCACTAGCTGTGTGATCTTGGGGCAAGTTGTTTCCCCTGTCTGAACCTCAGTCAGACATGACACACTGGGTTATTGGGACGATTAAGGGATCGATACAAGACACTTCAAACCGTCCCTTGCTTGGCATAGAATCCCTTAATCAAATCCATTCTCAGTAGCAGTAGTCTCAGCCATTGGATATTTTTATTTTTATTTGTGTTACGCTGAACACTGAAAAATATTCTCTCACACTCATACGGCTCCAGGGAATATGGCGCATCAGGCTAAAGGATGGGGTGGATCTCAAGTCAAAGGAGCCATGGGTATGGCTGAAGGGGTCAGCACAGGAGCTTCTGTGCTCTGGTTGTGAGTGTTGGTGGCTGCTGGGCAAGGGAATCAGACCTGCAGGGGACCCGAGAACTTGGAGTCTGGCCAGTGCACCCTTGCTCCCTTCTTGGGCTTCCTGGGTTTCAGGGGAGCCTTTGGCCCTTGAGGGTATTTGGAGGCTGTGCCCGGAACAGCAGGAGCAGGAGCAGGAGGCCCCCCGGAGACAGGCTGGACCTTGGGCCCAGAGTTGGCCAGCTTCTGCCTGAGGCAATGGTTTTGGGCCTGGAGCCTTTGGAACTCCCTCTCTGCCCACAGGACAGCCTTCTGGCTCTCCTCACTCCTCTTCTCCACCAGGAGGCGCTCCCGCTCATGCAAGGAGGCGATTTGCTGCCATTCTCGGTGCAGGTCGGCGGCCATGTTCCTATAGAGGCCCAAGTGCCAGTGGGCAGCATCCGCCTTCCTGCGCACCTTGGCAAGCTCGTTCTTCACTTGCAGGCAGCGTGCCTTCTCCTCCATCATCTTCCTCTCCAGGTGTCTGAGGTGCTCTTCGCACAGCTTCGGCTCTGCCTCAAGCTTCAGGCGCAACTTCGGAATCTCACCGTCCAGGAGGGTGTTCCGAAGGTGAACAGGTCCTTGCTCAGCTTGGTGGCTTGTTGGGTTTCTTGGGAGCTCTTCATTCCTCTGACGTGCCTTCTTCAGTGCCCTGGACGGCTTTAATTGGTTCACGGGGCTCCTGCCTGAGGGCACGTGGTCAGGGGAGGAGGAGCCAGTCTCCACCTGCCTCCTTGAGCCCCCACCTTCCAGATGATCTCCAAGCAGCTCTAGCACATGCATCCCCTTCAGGAGGATCTGGCTGAGGGTGTGCTGTTGGCTCTGGCCCTCAGCGCTGGCCTGCCGCCGCACTCCTCCTTCAGGAAGCTCTGGCCTGCTTGCCTGCCCTGCCTCGTCCTGCACTCTCTGTCCACAGCTGCCAATCTCCTGAACCAGCGGGTCTGCACTTGCCTGCAGATCACGGCTGTCCTTGAAGCCTTCTGGTGTTTTCCTCACCAGGGCTTCTCCATCTTCCCGGGCTGCTCCACAGATGGGATTTTCAGGAGGCAGCTGGTGAGGGCTCTTCAACAGCCTTTCCCGAACTCCCTTCAGCAGTTGCGTGGTGTTTCCCACTGACCAATACCCGGCATCTTGATTCAGGGCAGCCAGAGCAAGAAGCTGGAACGGGAGAGGACTGGCCTTCGGCTCGGATGATGCGACAGCTCCACGGGCTTGTGCGTCCGGTTCGGTCTTCTCCATGCCTTTTCCAGAGACTTCCTCGTTCTGGGCACACTGCCACTTTCTTCTTCGGAAGCTGAGTGCACTCTTTCCCAGGAACACCACCACTGCAGTGCACACCAGGATCTCCCAGCGAAACCCAGAGACTCGTGGCACATGTGGCCAACGTTCGTCTATCACCAACCCAGCAGCCCACAGCTGCTCCAGGACAGCCCACAGCGGCTCCAGAACTGTGTGGGGAGGCATTTGGATGGCCCCCAGCTGGCTCCAAAGAGCCTTGTGGCTTGGTCTCCGATCACCAGTGTCTTCTGGGCCACTAGGAAGTGCTTGGAACCCCTACGAGGGTTCCGTCTCCAACGCAAACCAGTGCCTGGCAACAGGAGCTGAAGGGAGGAGGGGTGGGGGAGGTGCACCTGAGTCTCCAAGGCACATCAGTGCCTGCAACCGGAGCTGACAGCAGGTGGGGTAGGGGAGGGGAATCGCTCTATTGTACACCTGAAACAAAGACAACCCTATCGATCAATTTCTCGGAAGTACAATTTCAACATTAAAAAAAATATATTTAAAAAGCAAACTAGGTATCCAAAGGAGAAAACGAACAAATATCCAAACACTGAGAAAGTAACCTTCTAGATGATCAAAGATCAAAGATCAAATCTCAATGCATTGAAGTGAAGGAAAATGAACATACAACATATGAAAATGTGTGGGACACAGCACAATCAATGGACAGCACCATGTAGAGCAATCACTGCCTATGTTAGAAAGGAGGAGGAGCATCTGGGAGGCTCAGTCAGTTAGTCCAACTCTTGATTTTGACTCGGGTCATGATGAAACTCGAGGTTGTGAGACTGAACCTGCATTGTGCTGGTGCTGGGCATGGAGGCTGTTTAATAATCTCTCTCTCTCTCTCTCTCTCTCTCTCTGTACCCCTTCCTTGTCTCTCTCTCTCTCTCTCTCTGTCTCAAAACAATAAGCTCTCCACGTCAGAACCTAGAAAAAGATGAGAAAATAAAACTAAAGAAGAAAACCAAAGGAATCCTTCCACCCAGTTTCAAGATCTACAGCTATAGTAATCAAAAATGTGTGGTGTTGGTGAAGGGATAGACAAATGGAACAGTATAAAGATAGATAAGTGGAACAGGATCAAACCCAGAAAGAGACCAACCACCAACATGTCAATGGGATTCTGACAAAGGGGAAAAGCAATTCAATGGAGGAGTGACAGCGTTTTGAAGAAATGGTGCTAGAGCAAGTGGACTTCCAGAGACAAAGAAGAAGAAGGAGAAGAAGAAGAGGGAGGGGCAGAGAGGAGGAGGAGGTGGAGGTGGAGGACGAGGAGGACGAGGACCACAATCGAAGGCTCATCCTCTGTACAAAACTGAACTCGTGGCGCCTGGGTGACTCAGTCGCTGAGGCAGCCAGCTCTTAATTTCGGCTCTTGTCATGCTCTCAGGGTCCCGGGACAAAATCAGGCTCCAAGCTCACTGGGGAGTCTGCTTAAGGACGCTTTTTTCGCTTCTCCCTCCACCCCACGCCCCACTCATGCGCATGCTCACTCTCTCAAAAAGAAAAAAAAAATTTGTTAAATTAACTCAAAATTAATCACCGCCTTCTATGTAAAATGATAAATCTTCTAGGGAAAAAAATGTCCAGAATGGACAGCTAGGGAAAGAATCCTCCGACTGGACATCAAATCATGTTCCGTTCAAGAAGAGTTGATTCATTAGACATGATCCAACAATCAGAATTGGAAGTCTGTAATGTGTGAAACACCTTGTGAAGAAGACCCAAAAGGGGAGATACAAACTGGGAGAAAATACGTGCAAACCACATACCTGATAAAGGACTCCTGTCGGAAGGAGAGAACCTCAAAAGTTGACCCCCAAAGAAGCAAGCCATCCAGTCTGAAAAGAACAAAAACAAAAAAAAATGGGTAAAAGACCGAAACACTTTACAAAGAGTATACAGATGGAAATCCCATAAAAAGTCACCATCGGGGCAATTAAAATTCAAACTCCAATGAGCTCTCACTGCACACCTATCAGCATGATGCAAACCAAATGCACCCGAGAGGGAGAGAGAGACCCCACTCCCCAATGCAAGGCAGGATGTGGAACGACTGGATCGCTCCTGCATCGCTGTTGGGAATGGAAGATGATAGAGCTCCCTCTTGAAAACAGTTCACAGTTCCTTTTCTTTTTCAAGGCCTGGATTTAAATTCCAGGGAACAAGCAGTAGAATATGCTTTTCGGGTGCACAGTAGAGTGACCCAACCCTCCACACAGTTTCTCTGAAAACTAGACTTGCAACCACCCTAGGACCCCAGTCATTGCACTCTTGGCATTTCTCTGAGAGAAATGCAAACTTACGTTTGCTCAAAAACATGTACAGGAACGGATCTGTGTCCTGATGGAAGCAGTGGGGCTGCCAAGGGGGTACAAGTGACTGCAGTGGTTGGATATTGAAACTGGACAGCCTTGTAAGAGATGTTCTCATCTTGCTTCTTTGAAGGCCCCTTCCCATTCAAGGTGGTCCTGGGGACAAGGAGAAAAGGAATGTCAACGATTTCAAGAAGTTGAAAGGATTTCAAGAAGTTGAAACCAAGCATTAGAACACCATCTCTTCTACATGAATTCATTCTCATATTCACCCCCAGGCTCCCAAAGCAGACAGGAGGGGTCTGGTCCAACAGGGGTTGTGGGCAGTGGCCCTTCCACAGGCCATCTCCCCTCCAGTCTAGAAGTCCAACGACCAGGTCCCAGGCTTTCAACTCATCTCATTCTCTCGGGGCCTTCTCTAGGGGCCCCAGGGAACATCTGGGCTCTTTCTCTGCCTTCTAGGAGGCTCTGTGGGGCTGGGTCGAGTGCTCTCAGCCGACTTGGACCACACTGCCAGGTGTCTCCCCCTGCATTTGCCACCCTTCGACACAGGAGGATCAAGTGGGAGGATGTCCTCTCAGAGAGATCCATGGCGATCAGACTAGATGTCCTCTCTCTTCCATTGTTTACCCTCATCTCTCAGGCGTTTCTACCATCTCTTGATTTCCCTGGAATTTCAACCCCAGGAGAGGGGGGGTGGGTCAGAAGCCCAACATTTGGCTTCCCACTCCTGTCTTTCTTGAAGGTTTTCCCTGAACCAATGGGCCTAAAACAACATTCATAACCTGATATGGTTTCTGTGGGCCAGCCATCCAGGTGCAACTAGCCAGGTCCCTGTGGCTCAGGATCTCTCCCAAGGCTGCAGTCCAGAGGGCCTCTGGATCTTCAGTCATCTGCGGGCTTGTTGGGGGTAAGTCTGCTTTTGAGCTCACTCAGCTGGCTGTGAGCAGCCAGAGGCCCTCCACTGCGGGAAGCAAGAAATAGTCATTCCTTGCCCCATGGGCCTCTCCAGCATAAAGCTCCCAAGGAGCAGCTGGCTTCCCTGGGAACAGATGAGGGAGGGAGGGACGGAGGGCGGGCAAGCCCAAGAGGAGACCAGTCTCTTTGTAAACTCACCTCCGAAGGGACATCCTATCACTTTGGCCACATTCTGTCCTTTACAAGGGAGTCAGTAGTTCTGACTCGAAGCAAGAGGTAGACTATGGCACACAAAACGATGTGTACCCAAGATGGGAATCGTTGGAGACCCTTAAAGGCTGCCCTCCCTACTTGGCTGGGACTTGACCTCAGCTAGCCACCACTATAATCTCTGCATCCTTATATTATTATATATTATGTTAGATTATATTAGATGCACTATTATCTTTGCATAGAATCATCACATCCTAGGACGTGAACGAGGGGAACATTTTACCAAGCCCTTCTGGGATCCTTCAGCAGCTTGCCTAGAAGTTCCTTGCCCAAGGGTGCCTGTCAGTTCAGTGTCTGGCTCCTGATTTCGGTTCAGGGCTGATCACGTGATCTGGGAAATCCAGACCAGCGTCTGGTTCAGCACTTGTGTCCGAAGCCTGACGAGGAATCTCTCTAAGTCGGCCCCTCCCCCGCCTGCATGTGTGTGCGTTCCTTTGTGTGTGTGTGTGTGTGTATGTGTGCGCCGTCACCCTTTCTGTCTCTCCGAAGAAGAAGAAGAAGAAGAAGAAGAAGAAGAAGAAGAAGAAGAAGAAGAAGAAGAAGAAGAACAGTAGTAGGCATTGTAGTAGAAGTTATTGGCACAGCAGGTGATCATTAGACAACCCTGGTTTGGAACAGGAGCTCTGAAATTCACTAGCTGTGTGATCTTGGGGCAAGTTGTTTCCCCTGTCTGAACCTCAGTCAGACATGACACACTGGGTTATTGGGACGATTAAGGGATCGATACAAGACACTTCAAACCGTCCCTTGCTTGGCATAGAATCCCTTAATCAAATCCATTCTCAGTAGCAGTAGTCTCAGCCATTGGATATTTTTATTTTTATTTGTGTTACGCTGAACACTGAAAAATATTCTCTCACACTCATACGGCTCCAGGGAATATGGAGCATCAGGCTAAAGGATGGGGTGGATCTCAAGTCAAAGGAGCCATGGGTATGGCTGAAGGGGTCAGCACAGGAGCTTCTGTGCTCTGGTTGTGAGTGTTGGTGGCTGCTGGGCAAGGGAATCAGACCTGCAGGGGACCCGAGAACTTGGAGTCTGGCCAGTGCACCCTTGCTCCCTTCTTGGGCTTCCTGGGTTTCAGGGGAGCCTTTGGCCCTTGAGGGTATTTGGAGGCTGTGCCCGGAATAGCAGGAGCAGAAGCAGGAGGCCCCCCGGAGACAGGCTGGACCTTGGGCCCAGAGTTGGCCAGCTTCTGCCTGAGGCAATGGTTTTGGGCCTGGAGCCTTTGGAACTCCCTCTCTGCCCACAGGACAGCCTTCTGGCTCTCCTCACTCCTCTTCTCCACCAGGAGGCGCTCCCGCTCATGCAAGGAGGCGATTTGCTGCCATTCTCGGTGCAGGTCGGCGGCCATGTTCCTATAGAGGCCCAAGTGCCAGTGGGCAGCATCCGCCTTCCTGCGCACCTTGGCAAGCTCGTTCTTCACTTGCAGGCAGCGTGCCTTCTCCTCCATCATCTTCCTCTCCAGGTGTCTGAGGTGCTCTTCGCACAGCTTCGGCTCTGCCTCAAGCTTCAGGCGCAACTTCGGAATCTCACCGTCCAGGAGGGTGTTCCGAAGGTGAACAGGTCCTTGCTCAGCTTGGTGGCTTGTTGGGTTTCTTGGGAGCTCTTCATTCCTCTGACGTGCCTTCTTCAGTGCCCTGGACGGCTTTAATTGGTTCACGGGGCTCCCGCCTGAGGGCACGTGGTCAGGGGAGGAGGAGCCAGTCTCCACCTGCCTCCTTGAGCCCCCACCTTCCAGATGATCTCCAAGCAGCTCTAGCACATGCATCCCCTTCAGGAGGATCTGGCTGAGGGTGTGCTGTTGGCTCTGGCCCTCAGCGCTGGCCTGCCGCCGCACTCCTCCTTCAGGAAGCTCTGGCCTGCCTGCCTGCCCTGCCTCGTCCTGCACTCTCTGTCCACAGCTGCCAATCTCCTGAACCAGCGGGTCTGCACTTGCCTGCAGATCACGGCTGTCCTTGAAGCCTTCTGGTGTTTTCCTCACCAGGGCTTCTCCATCTTCCCGGGCTGCTCCACAGATGGGATTTTCATGAGGCAGCTGGTGAGGGCTCTTCAACAGCCTTTCCCGAACTCCCTTCAGCAGTTGCGTGGTGTTTCCCACTGACCAATACCCGGCATCTTGATTCAGGGCAGCCAGAGCAAGAAGCTGGAACGGGAGAGGACTGGCCTTCGGCTCGGATGATGCGACAGCTCCACGGGCTTGTGCGTCCGGTTCGGTCTTCTCCATGCCTTTTCCAGAGACTTCCTCGTTCTGGGCACACTGCCACTTTCTTCTTCGGAAGCTGAGTGCACTCTTTCCCAGGAACACCACCACTGCAGTGCACACCAGGATCTCCCAGCGAAACCCAGAGACTCGTGGCACATGTGGCCAACGTTCGTCTATCACCAACCCAGCAGCCCACAGCTGCTCCAGGACAGCCCACAGCGGCTCCAGAACTGTGTGGGGAGGCATTTGGATGGCCCCCAGCTGGCTCCAAAGAGCCTTGTGGCTTGGTCTCCGATCACCAGTGTCTTCTGGGCCACTAGGAAGTGCTTGGAACCCCTACGAGGGTTCCGTCTCCAACGCAAACCAGTGCCTGGCAACAGGAGCTGAAGGGAGGAGGGGTGGGGGAGGTGCACCTGAGTCTCCAAGGCACATCAGTGCCTGCAACCGGAGCTGACAGCAGGTGGGGTAGGGGAGGGGAATCGCTCTATTGTACACCTGAAACAAAGACAACCCTATCGATCAATTTCTCGGAAGTACAATTTCAACATTAAAAAAAAATATATTTAAAAAGCAAACTAGGTATCCAAAGGAGAAAACGAACAAATATCCAAACACTGAGAAAGTAACCTTCTAGATGATCAAAGATCAAAGATCAAATCTCAATGCCTTGAAGTGAAGGAAAATGAACATACAACATATGAAAATGTGTGGGACACAGCACAATCAATGGACAGCACCATGTAGAGCAATCACTGCCTATGTTAGAAAGGAGGAGGAGCATCTGGGAGGCTCAGTCAGTTAGTCCAACTCTTGATTTTGACTCGGGTCATGATGAAACTCGAGGTTGTGAGACTGAACCTGCATTGTGCTGGTGCTGGCCATGGAGGCTGTTTAATAATCTCTCTCTCTCTCTCTCTCTCTCTCTCTCTGTACCCCTTCCCTGTCTCTCTCTCTCTCTCTCTCCTCTGTCTCAAAACAATAAGATCTCCACGTCAGAACCTAGAAAAAGATGAGAAAATAAAACTAAAGAAGAAAACCAAAGGAATCCTTCCACCCAGTTTCAAGATCTACAGCTATAGTAATCCAAAATGTGTGGTGTTGGTGAAGGGATAGACAAATGGAACAGTATAAAGATAGATAAGTGGAACAGGATCAAACCCAGAAAGAGACCAACCACCAACATGTCAATGGGATTCTGACAAAGGGGAAAAGCAATTCAATGGAGGAGTGACAGCGTTTTGAAGAAATGGTGCTAGAGCAAGTGGACTTCCAGAGACAAAGAAGAAGAAGGAGAAGAAGAAGAGGGAGGGGCAGAGAGGAGGAGGAGGTGGAGGTGGAGGACGAGGAGGACGAGGACCACAATCGAAGGCTCATCCTCTGTACAAAACTGAACTCGTGGCGCCTGGGTGACTCAGTCGCTGAGGCAGCCAGCTCTTAATTTCGGCTCTTGTCATGCTCTCAGGGTCCCGGGACAAAATCAGGCTCCAAGCTCACTGGGGAGTCTGCTTAAGGACGCTCTTTTCGCTTCTCCCTCCACCCCACGCCCCACTCATGCGCATGCTCACTCTCTCAAAAAGAAAAAAAAATTTGCTAAATTAACTCAAAATTAATCACCGCCTTCTATGTAAAATGATAAATCTTCTAGGGAAAAAAATGTCCAGAATGGACAGCTAGGGAAAGAATCCTCCGACTGGACATCAAATCATGTTCCGTTCAAGAAGAGTTGATTCATTAGACATGATCCAACAATCAGAATTGGAAGTCTGTAATGTGTGAAACACCTTGTGAAGAAGACCCAAAAGGGGAGCTACAAACTGGGAGAAAATAGGTGCAAACCACATACCTGATAAAGGACTCCTGTCGCAAGGAGAGAACCTCAAAAGTTGACCCCCAAAGAAGCAAGCCATCCAGTCTGAAAAGAACAAAAACAAAAAAAATGGGCAAAAGACCGAAACACTTTACCAAAGAGTATACAGATGGAAATCCCATAAAAAGTTACCATCGGGGCAATTCAAATTCAAACTCCAATGAGCTCTCACTGCACACCTATCAGCATGATGCAAACCAAATGCACCCGAGAGGGAGAGAGAGACCCCACTCCCCAATCAAGGCAGGATGTGGAACGACTGGATCGCTCCTGCATCGCTGTTGGGAATGGAAGATGATAGAGCTCCCTCTTGAAAACAGTTCACAGTTCCTTTTCTTTTTCAAGGCCTGGATTTAAATTCCAGGGAACAAGCAGTAGAATATGCTTTTCGGGTGCACAGTAGAGTGACCCAACCCTCCACACAGTTTCTCTGAAAACTAGACTTGCAACCACCCTAGGACCCCAGTCATGGCACTCTTGGCATTTCTCTGCGAGAAATCCAAACTTACGTTTGCTCAAAAACCTGTACAGGAACGGATCTGTGTCCTGATGGAAGCAGTGGGGCTGCCAAGGGGGTAGAAGTGACTGCAGTGGTTGGATATTGACACTGGACAGCCTTGTAAGAGATGTTCTCATCTTGCTTCTTTGAAGGCCCCTTCCCATTCATGGTGGTCCTGGGGACAAGGAGAAAAGGAATGTCAACGATTTCAAGAAGTTGAAAGGATTTCAAGAAGTTGAAACCAAGCATTAGAACACCATCTCTTCTACATGAATTCATTCTCATATTCACCCCCAGGCTCCCAAAGCAGACAGGAGGGGTCTGGTCCAACAGGGGTTGCGGGCAGTGGCCTTTCCACAGGCCATCTCCCCTCCAGTCTAGAAGTCCAACGACCAGGTCCCAGGCTTTCAACTCATCTCATTCTCTCGGGGCCTTCTCTAGGGGCCCCAGGGAACATCTGGGCTCTTTCTCTGCCTTCTAGGAGGCTCTGTGGGGCTGGGTCGAGTGCTCTCAGCCAACTTGGAGCACACTGCCAGGTGTCTCCCCCTGCATTTGCCACCCTTCGACACAGGAGGATCAAGTGGGAGGATGTCCTCTCAGAGAGATCCATGGCGATCAGACTAGATGTCCTCTCTCTTCCATTGTTTACCCTCATCTCTCAGGCGTTTCTACCATCTCTTGATTTCCCTGGAATTTCAACCCCAGGAGAGGGGGGGTGGGTCAGAAGCCCAACATTTGGCTTCCCACTCCTGTCTTTCTTGAAGGTTTTCCCTGAACCAATGGGCCTAAAACAACATTCATAACCTGATATGGTTTCTGTGGGCCAGCCATCCAGGTGCAACTAGCCAGGTCCCTGTGGCTCAGGATCTCTCCCAAGGCTGCAGTCCAGAGGGCCTCTGGATCTTCAGTCATCTGCGGGCTTGTTGGGGGTAAGTCTGCTTTTGAGCTCACTCAGCTGGCTGTGAGCAGCCAGAGGCCCTCCACTGCGGGAAGCAAGAAATAGTCATTCCTTGCCCCATGGGCCTCTCCAGCATAAAGCTCCCAAGGAGCAGCTGGCTTCCCTGGGAACAGATGAGGGAGGGAGGGACGGAGGGCGGGCAAGCCCAAGAGGAGACCAGTCTCTTTGTAAACTCACCTCCGAAGGGACATCCTATCACTTTGGCCACATTCTGTCCTTTACAAGGGAGTCAGTAGTTCTGACTCGAAGCAAGAGGTAGACTATGGAACACAAAACGATGTGTACCCAAGATGGGAATCGTTGGAGACCCTTAAAGGCTGCCCTCCCTATTGGCTGGGACTTGACCTCAGCTAGCCACCACTATAATCTCTGCATCCTTATATTATTATATATTATGTTAGATTATATTATATGCACTATTATCTTTGCATAGAATCATCACATCCTAGGACGTGAACGAGGGGAACATTTTACCAAGCCCTTCTGGGATCCTTCAGCAGCTTGCCTAGAAGTTCCTTGCCCAAGGGTGCCTGTCAGTTCAGTGTCTGGCTCCTGATTTCGGTTCAGGGCTGATCACGTGATCTGGGAAATCCAGACCAGCGCCTGGTTCAGCACTTGTGTCCGAAGCCTGACGAGGAATCTCTCTAAGTCGGCCCCTCCCCCGCCTGCATGTGTGTGCGTTCCTTTGTGTGTGTGTGTGTGTGTATGTGTGCGCCGTCACCCTTTCTGTCTCTCCGAAGAAGAAGAAGAAGAAGAAGAAGAAGAAGAAGAAGAAGAAGAAGAAGAAGAAGAAGAACAGTAGTAGGCATTGTAGTAGAAGTTATTGGCACAGCAGGTGATCATTAGACAACCCTGGTTTGGAACAGGAGCTCTGAAATTCACTAGCTGTGTGATCTTGGGGCAAGTTGTTTCCCCTGTCTGAACCTCAGTCAAACATGACACACTGGGTTATTGGGACGATTAAGGGATCGATACAAGACACTTCAAACCGTCCCTTGCTTGGCATAGAATCCCTTAATCAAATCCATTCTCAGTAGCAGTAGTCTCAGCCATTGGATATTTTTATTTTTATTTCTGTTACGCTGAACACTGAAAAATATTCTCTCACACTCATACGGCTCCAGGGAATATGGAGCATCAGGCTAAAGGATGGGGTCTATCTCAAATCAAAGGAGCCATGGGTATGGCTGAAGGGGTCAGCACAGGAGCTTCTGTGCTCTGGTTGTGAGTGTTGGTGGCTGCTGGGCAAGGGAATCAGACCTGCAGGGGACCCGAGAACTTGGAGTCTGGCCAGTGCACCCTTGCTCCCTTCTTGGGCTTCCTGGGTTTCAGGGGAGCCTTTGGCCCTTGAGGGTATTTGGAGGCTGTGCCCGGAACAGCAGGAGCAGGAGCAGGAGGCCCCCCGGAGACAGGCTGGACCTTGGGCCCAGAGTTGGCCAGCTTCTGCCTGAGGCAATGGTTTTGGGCCTGGAGCCTTTGGAACTCCCTCTCTGCCCACAGGACAGCCTTCTGGCTCTCCTCACTCCTCTTCTCCACCAGGAGGCGCTCCCGCTCATGCAAGGAGGCGATTTGCTGCCATTCTCGGTGCAGGTCGGCGGCCATGTTCCTATAGAGGCCCAAGTGCCTGTGGGCAGCATCCGCCTTCCTGCGCACCTTGGCAAGCTCGTTCTTCACTTGCAGGCAGCGTGCCTTCTCCTCCATCATCTTCCTCTCCAGGTGTCTGAGGTGCTCTTCGCACAGCTTCGGCTCTGCCTCAAGCTTCAGGCGCAACTTGGGAATCTCACCGTCCAGGAGGGTGTTCCGAAGGTGAACAGGTCCTTGCTCAGCTTGGTGGCTTGTTGGGTTTCTTGGGAGCTCTTCATTCCTCTGACGTGCCTTCTTCAGTGCCCTGGACGGCTTTAATTGGTTCACGGGGCTCCCGCCTGAGGGCACGTGGTCAGGGGAGGAGGAGCCAGTCTCCACCTGCCTCCTTGAGCCCCCACCTTCCAGATGATCTCCAAGCAGCTCTAGCACATGCATCCCCTTCAGGAGGATCTGGCTGAGGGTGTGCTGTTGGCTCTGGCCCTCAGCGCTGGCCTGCCGCCGCACTCCTCCTTCAGGAAGCTCTGGCCTGCCTGCCTGCCCTGCCTCGTCCTGCACTCTCTGTCCACAGCGGCCAATCTCCTGAACCAGCGGGTCTGCACTTGCCTGCAGATCACGGCTGTCCTTGAAGCCTTCTGGTGTTTTCCTCACCAGGGCTTCTCCATCTTCCCGGGCTGCTCCACAGATGGGATTTTCAGGAGGCAGCTGGTGAGGGCTCTTCAACAGCCTTTCCCGAACTCCCTTCAGCAGTTGCGTGGTGTTTCCCACTGACCAATACCCGGCATCTTGATTCAGGGCAGCCAGAGCAAGAAGCTGGAACGGGAGAGGACTGGCCTTCGGCTCGGATGATGCGACAGCTCCACGGGCTTGTGCGTCCGGTTCGGTCTTCTCCATGCCTTTTCCAGAGACTTCCTCGTTCTGGGCACACTGCCACTTTCTTCTTCGGAAGCTGAGTGCACTCTTTCCCAGGAACACCACCACTGCAGTGCACACCAGGATCTCCCAGCGAAACCCAGAGACTCGTGGCACATGTGGCCAACGTTCGTCTATCACCAACCCAGCAGCCCACAGCTGCTCCAGGACAGCCCACAGCGGCTCCAGAACTGTGTGGGGAGGCATTTGGATGGCCCCCAGCTGGCTCCAAAGAGCCTTGTGGCTTGGTCTCCGATCACCAGTGTCTTCTGGGCCACTAGGAAGTGCTTGGAACCCCTAGGAGGGTTCCGTCTCCAACGCAAACCAGTGCCTGGCAACAGGAGCTGAAGGGAGGAGGGGTGGGGGAGGTGCACCTGAGTCTCCAAGGCACATCAGTGCCTGCAACCGGAGCTGACAGCAGGTGGGGTAGGGGAGGGGAATCGCTCTATTGTACACCTGAAACAAAGACAACCCTATCGATCAATTTCTCGGAAGTACAATTTCAACATTAAAAAAAATATATTTAAAAAGCAAACTAGGTATCCAAAGGAGAAAACGAACAAATATCCAAACACTGAGAAAGTAACCTTCTAGATGATCAAAGATCAAAGATCAAATCTCAATGCCTTGAAGTGAAGGAAAATGAACATACAACATATGAAAATGTGTGGGACACAGCACAATCAATGGACAGCACCATGTAGAGCAATCACTGCCTATGTTAGAAAGGAGGAGGAGCATCTGGGAGGCTCAGTCAGTTAGTCCAACTCTTGATTTTGACTCGGGTCATGATTAAACTCGAGGTTGTGAGACTGAACCTGCATTGTGCTGGTGCTGGGCATGGAGGCTGTTTAATAATCTCTCTCTCTCTCTCTCTCTCTCTCTCTCTCTGTACCCCTTCCCTGTCTCTCTCTCTCTCTCTCTCTCTGTCTCAAAACAATAAGCTCTCCACGTCAGAACCTAGAAAAAGATGAGAAAATAAAACTAAAGAAGAAAACCAAAGGAATCCTTCCACCCAGTTTCAAGATCTACAGCTATAGTAATCAAAAATGTGTGGTGTTGGTGAAGGGATAGACAAATGGAACAGTATAAAGATAGATAAGTGGAACAGGATCAAACCCAGAAAGAGACCAACCACCAACATGTCAATGGGATTCTGACAAAGGGGAAAAGCAATTCAATGGAGGAGTGACAGCGTTTTGAAGAAATGGTGCTAGAGCAAGTGGACTTCCAGAGACAAAGAAGAAGAAGGAGAAGAAGAAGAGGGAGGGGCAGAGAGGAGGAGGAGGTGGAGGTGGAGGACGAGGAGGACGAGGACCACAATCGAAGGCTCATCCTCTGTACAAAACTGAACTCGTGGCGCCTGGGTGACTCAGTCGCTGAGGCAGCCAGCTCTTCATTTCGGCTCTTGTCATGCTCTCAGGGTCCCGGGACAAAATCAGGCTCCAAGCTCACTGGGGAGTCTGCTAAAGGACGCTCTTTTCGCTTCTCCCTCCACCCCACGCCCCACTCATGCGCATGCTCACTCTCTCAAAAAGAAAAAAAAATTTGCTAAATTAACTCAAAATTAATCACCGCCTTCTATGTAAAATGATAAATCTTCTAGGGAAAAAAATGTCCAGAATGGACAGCTAGGGAAAGAATCCTCCGACTGGACATCAAATCATGTTCCGTTCAAGAAGAGTTGATTCATTAGACATGATCCAACAATCAGAATTGGAAGTCTGTAATGTGTGAAACACCTTGTGAAGAAGACCCAAAAGGGGAGCTACAAACTGGGAGAAAATAGGTGCAAACCACATACCTGATAAAGGACTCCTGTCGGAAGGAGAGAACCTCAAAAGTTGACCCCCAAAGAAGCAAGCCATCCAGTCTGAGAAGAACAAAAACAAAAAAAAATGGGTAAAAGACCGAAACACTTTACCAAAGAGTATACAGATGGAAATCCCATAAAAAGTCACCATCGGGGCAATTCAAATTCAAACTCCAATGAGCTCTCACTGCACACCTATCAGCATGATGCAAACCAAATGCACCCGAGAGGGAGAGAGAGACCCCACTCCCCAATGCAAGGCAGGATGTGGAACGACTGGATCGCTCCTGCATCGCTGTTGGGAATGGAAGATGATAGAGCTCCCTCTTGAAAACAGTTCACAGTTCCTTTTCTTTTTCAAGGCCTGGATTTAAATTCCAGGGAACAAGCAGTAGAATATGCTTTTCGGGTGCACAGTAGAGTGACCCAACCCTCCACACAGTTTCTCTGAAAACTAGACTTGCAACCACCCTAGGACCCCAGTCATGGCACTCTTGGCATTTCTCTGCGAGAAATCCAAACTTACGTTTGCTCAAAAACCTGTACAGGAACGGATCTGTGTCCTGATGGAAGCAGTGGGGCTGCCAAGGGGGTACAAGTGACTGCAGTGGTTGGATATTGACACTGGACAGCCTTGTAAGAGATGTTCTCATCTTGCTTCTTTGAAGGCCCCTTCCCATTCATGGTGGTCCTGGGGACAAGGAGAAAAGGAATGTCAACGATTTCAAGAAGTTGAAAGGATTTCAAGAAGTTGAAACCAAGCATTAGAACACCATCTCTTCTACATGAATTCATTCTCATATTCACCCCCAGTCTCCCAAAGCAGACAGGAGGGGTCTGGTCCAACAGGGGTTGCGGGCAGTGGCCCTTCCACAGGCCATCTCCCCTCCAGTCTAGAAGTCCAACGACCAGGTCCCAGGCTTTCAACTCATCTCATTCTCTCGGGGCCTTCTCTAGGGGCCCCAGGGAACATCTGGGCTCTTTCTCTGCCTTCTAGGAGGCTCTGTGGGGCTGGGTCGAGTGCTCTCAGCCGACTTGGACCACACTGCCAGGTGTCTCCCCCTGCATTTGCCACCCTTCGACACAGGAGGATCAAGTGGGAGGATGTCCTCTCAGAGAGATCCATGGCGATCAGACTAGATGTCCTCTCTCTTCCATTGTTTACCCTCATCTCTCAGGCGTTTCTACCATCTCTTGATTTCCCTGGAATTTCAACCCCAGGAGAGGGGGGGTGGGTCAGAAGCCCAACATTTGGCTTCCCACTCCTGTCTTTCTTGAAGGTTTTCCCTGAACCAATGGGCCTAAAACAACATTCATAACCTGATATGGTTTCTGTGGGCCAGCCATCCAGGTGCAACTAGCCAGGTCCCTGTGGCTCAGGATCTCTCACAAGGCTGCAGTCCAGAGGGCCTCTGGATCTTCAGTCATCTGCGGGCTTGTTGGGGGTAAGTCTGCTTTTGAGCTCACTCAGCTGGCTGTGAGCAGCCAGAGGCCCTCCACTGCTGGAAGCAAGAAATAGTCATTCCTTGCCCCATGGGCCTCTCCAGCATAAAGCTCTGAAGGAGCAGCTGGCTTCCCTGGGAACAGATGAGGGAGGGAGGGACGGAGGGCGGGCAAGCCCAAGAGGAGACCAGTCTCTTTGTAAACTCACCTCCGAAGGGACATCCTATCACTTTGGCCACATTCTGTCCTTTACAAGGGAGTCAGTAGTTCTGACTCGAAGCAAGAGGTAGACTATGGCACACAAAACGATGTGTACCCAAGATGGGAATCGTTGGAGACCCTTAAAGGCTGCCCTCCCTACTTGGCTGGGACTTGACCTCAGCTAGCCACCACTATAATCTCTGCATCCTTATATTATTATATATTATGTTAGATTATATTATATGCACTATTATCTTTGCATAGAATCATCACATCCTAGGACGTGAACGAGGGGAACATTTTACCAAGCCCTTCTGGGATCCTTCAGCAGCTTGCCTAGAAGTTCCTTGCCCAAGGGTGCCTGTCAGTTCAGTGTCTGGCTCCTGATTTCGGTTCAGGGCTGATCACGTGATCTGGGAAATCCAGACCAGCGTCTGGTTCAGCACTTGAGTCCCAAGCCTGACGAGGAATCTCTCTAAGTCGGCCCCTCCCCCGCCTGCATGTGTGTGCGTTCCTTTGTGTGTGTGTGTGTGTGTATGTGTGCGCCGTCACCCTTTCTGTCTCTCCGAAGAAGAAGAAGAAGAAGAAGAAGAAGAAGAAGAAGAAGAAGAAGAAGAAGAAGAACAGTAGTAGGCATTGTAGTAGAAGTTATTGGCACAGCAGGTGATCATTAGACAACCCTGGTTTGGAACAGGAGCTCTGAAATTCACTAGCTGTGTGATCTTGGGGCAAGTTGTTTCCCCTGTCTGAACCTCAGTCAGACATGACACACTGGGTTATTGGGACGATTAAGGGATCGATACAAGACACTTCAAACCGTCCCTTGCTTGGCATAGAATCCCTTAATCAAATCCATTCTCAGTAGCAGTAGTCTCAGCCATTGGATATTTTTATTTTTATTTGTGTTACGCTGAACACTGAAAAATATTCTCTCACACTCATACGGCTCCAGGGAATATGGAGCATCAGGCTAAAGGATGGGGTGGATCTCAAGTCAAAGGAGCCATGGGTATGGCTGAAGGGGTCAGCACAGGAGCTTCTGTGCTCTGGTTGTGAGTGTTGGTGGCTGCTGGGCAAGGGAATCAGACCTGCAGGGGACCCGAGAACTTGGAGTCTGGCCAGTGCACCCTTGCTCCCTTCTTGGGCTTCCTGGGTTTCAGGGGAGCCTTTGGCCCTTGAGGGTATTTGGAGGCTGTGCCCGGAACAGCAGGAGCAGGAGCAGGAGGCCCCCCGGAGACAGGCTGGACCTTGGGCCCAGAGTTGGCCAGCTTCTGCCTGAGGCAATGGTTTTGGGCCTGGAGCCTTTGGAACTCCCTCTCTGCCCACAGGACAGCCTTCTGGCTCTCCTCACTCCTCTTCTCCACCAGGAGGCGCTCCCGCTCATGCAAGGAGGCGATTTGCTGCCATTCTCGGTGCAGGTCGGCGGCCATGTTCCTATAGAGGCCCAAGTGCCAGTGGGCAGCATCCGCCTTCCTGCGCACCTTGGCAAGCTCGTTCTTCACTTGCAGGCAGCGTGCCTTCTCCTCCATCATCTTCCTCTCCAGGTGTCTGAGGTGCTCTTCGCACAGCTTCGGCTCTGCCTCAAGCTTCAGGCGCAACTTCGGAATCTCACCGTCCAGGAGGGTGTTCCGAAGGTGAACAGGTCCTTGCTCAGCTTGGTGGCTTGTTGGGTTTCTTGGGAGCTCTTCATTCCTCTGACGTGCCTTCTTCAGTGCCCTGGACGGCTTTAATTGGTTCACGGGGCTCCCGCCTGAGGGCACGTGGTCAGGGGAGGAGGAGCCAGTCTCCACCTGCCTCCTTGAGCCCCCACCTTCCAGATGATCTCCAAGCA
The DNA here is from genome assembly GCF_922984935.1 of Meles meles. Classification (NCBI taxonomy): domain Eukaryota; kingdom Metazoa; phylum Chordata; class Mammalia; order Carnivora; family Mustelidae; genus Meles; species Meles meles. The sequence goes on along the minus strand of NW_025721224.1, from coordinate 200,137 downwards.
GCTCTAGCACATGCATCCCCTTCAGGAGGATCTGGCTGAGGGTGTGCTGTTGGCTCTGGCCCTCAGCGCTGGCCTGCCGCCGCACTCCTCCTTCAGGAAGCTCTGGCCTGCCTGCCTGCCCTGCCTCGTCCTGCACTCTCTGTCCACAGCTGCCAATCTCCTGAACCAGCGGGTCTGCACTTGCCTGCAGATCACGGCTGTCCTTGAAGCCTTCTGGTGTTTTCCTCACCAGGGCTTCTCCATCTTCCCGGGCTGCTCCACAGATCGGATTTTCATGAGGCAGCTGGTGAGGGCTCTTCAACAGCCTTTCCCGAACTCCCTTCAGCAGTTGCGTGGTGTTTCCCACTGACCAATACCCGGCATCTTGATTCAGGGCAGCCAGAGCAAGAAGCTGGAACGGGAGAGGACTGGCCTTCGGCTCGGATGATGCGACAGCTCCACGGGCTTGTGCGTCCGGTTCGGTCTTCTCCATGCCTTTTCCAGAGACTTCCTCGTTCTGGGCACACTGCCACTTTCTTCTTCGGAAGCTGAGTGCACTCTTTCCCAGGAACACCACCACTGCAGTGCACACCAGGATCTCCCAGCGAAACCCAGAGACTCGTGGCACATGTGGCCAACGTTCGTCTATCACCAACCCAGCAGCCCACAGCTGCTCCAGGACAGCCCACAGCGGCTCCAGAACTGTGTGGGGAGGCATTTGGATGGCCCCCAGCTGGCTCCAAAGAGCCTTGTGGCTTGGTCTCCGATCACCAGTGTCTTCTGGGCCACTAGGAAGTGCTTGGAACCCCTACGAGGGTTCCGTCTCCAACGCAAACCAGTGCCTGGCAACAGGAGCTGAAGGGAGGAGGGGTGGAGGAGGTGCACCTGAGTCTCCAAGGCACATCAGTGCCTGCAACCGGAGCTGACAGCAGGTGGGGTAGGGGAGGGGAATCGCTCTATTGTACACCTGAAACAAAGACAACCCTATCGATCAATTTCTCGGAAGTACAATTTCAACATTAAAAAAAATATATTTAAAAAGCAAACTAGGTATCCAAAGGAGAAAACGAACAAATATGCAAACACTGAGAAAGTAACCTTCTAGATGATCAAAGATCAAAGATCAAATCTCAATGCCTTGAAGTGAAGGAAAATGAACATACAACATATGAAAATGTGTGGGACACAGCACAATCAATGGACAGCACCATGTAGAGCAATCACTGCCTATGTTAGAAAGGAGGAGGAGCATCTGGGAGGCTCAGTCAGTTAGTCCAACTCTTGATTTTGACTCGGGTCATGATTAAACTCGAGGTTGTGAGACTGAACCTGCATTGTGCTGGTGCTGGGCATGGAGGCTGTTTAATAATCTCTCTCTCTCTCTCTCTCTCTCTCTGTACCCCTTCCCTGTCTCTCTCTCTCTCTCTCTCTCTGTCTCAAAACAATAAGCTCTCCACGTCAGAACCTAGAAAAAGATGAGAAAATAAAACTAAAGAAGAAAACCAAAGGAATCCTTCCACCCAGTTTCAAGATCTACAGCTATAGTAATCAAAAATGTGTGGTGTTGGTGAAGGGATAGACAAATGGAACAGTATAAAGATAGATAAGTGGAACAGGATCAAACCCAGAAAGAGACCAACCACCAACATGTCAATGGGATTCTGACAAAGGGGAAAAGCAATTCAATGGAGGAGTGACAGCGTTTTGAAGAAATGGTGCTAGAGCAAGTGGACTTCCAGAGACAAAGAAGAAGAAGGAGGCCCAAGAAGAAGAGGGAGGGGCAGAGAGGAGGAGGAGGTGGAGGTGGAGGACGAGGAGGACGAGGACCACAATCGAAGGCTCATCCTCTGTACAAAACTGAACTCGTGGCGCCTGGGTGACTCAGTCGCTGAGGAAGCCAGCTCTTAATTTCGGCTCCTGTCATGCTCTCAGGGTCCCGGGACAAAATCAGGCTCCAAGCTCACTGGGGAGTCTGCTTAAGGACGCTCTTTTCGCTTCTCCCTCCACCCCACGCCCCACTCATGCGCATGCTCACTCTCTCAAAAAGAAAAAAAAATTTGTTGAATTAACTCAAAATTAATCACCGCCTTCTATGTAAAATGATAAATCTTCTAGGGAAAAAAATGTCCAGAATGGACAGCTAGGTAAAGAATCCTCCGACTGGACATCAAATCATGTTCCGTTCAAGAAGAGTTGATTCATTAGACATGATCCAACAATCAGAATTGGAAGACTGTAATGTGTGAAACACCTTGTGAAGAAGACCCAAAAGGGAAGCTACAAACTGGGAGAAAATAGGTGCAAACCACATACCTGATAAAGGACTCCTGTCGGAAGGAGAGAACCTCAAAAGTGGACCCCCAAAGAAGCAAGCCATCCAGTCTGAAAAGAACAAAAACAAAAAAAATGGGCAAAAGCCCGAAACACTTTACCAAAGAGTATACAGATGGAAATCCCATCAAATGTTACCATCGGGGCAATTCAAATTCAAACTCCAATGAGCTCTCACTGCACACCTATCAGCATGATGCAAACCAAATGCACCCGAGAGGGAGAGAGAGACCCCACTCCCCAATGCAAGGCAGGATGTGGAACGACTGGATCGCTCCTGCATCGCTGTTGGGAATGGAAGATGATAGAGCTCCCTCTTGAAAACAGTTCACAGTTCCTTTTCTTTTTCAAGGCCTGGATTTAAATTCCAGGGAACAAGCAGTAGAATATGCTTTTCGGGTGCACAGTAGAGTGACCCAACCCTCCACACAGTTTCTCTGAAAACTAGACTTGCAACCACCCTAGGACCCCAGTCATTGCACTCTTGGCATTTCTCTGAGAGAAATCCAAACTTACGTTTGCTCAAAAACCTGTACAGGAACGGATCTGTGTCCTGATGGAAGCAGTGGGGCTGCCAAGGGGGTAGAAGTGACTGCAGTGGTTGGATATTGACACTGGACAGCCTTGTAAGAGATGTTCTCGTCTTGCTTCTTTGAAGGCCCCTTCCCATTCATGGTGGTCCTGGGGACAAGGAGAAAAGGAATGTCAACGATTTCAAGAAGTTGAAAGGATTTCAAGAAGTTGAAACCAAGCATTAGAACACCATCTCTTCTACATGAATTCATTCTCATATTCACCCCCAGTCTCCCAAAGCAGACAGGAGGGGTCTGGTCCAACAGGGGTTGCGGGCAGTGGCCCTTCCACAGGCCATCTCCCCTCCAGTCTAGAAGTCCAACGACCAGGTCCCAGGCTTTCAACTCATCTCATTCTCTCGGGGCCTTCTCTAGGGGCCCCAGGGAACATCTGGGCTCTTTCTCTGCCTTCTAGGAGGCTCTGTGGGGCTGGGTCGAGTGCTCTCAGCCGACTTGGACCACACTTCCAGGTGTCTCCCCCTGCATTTGCCACCCTTCGACACAGGAGGATCAAGTGGGAGGATGTCCTCTCAGAGAGATCCATGGCGATCAGACTAGATGTCCTCTCTCTTCCATTGTTTACCCTCATCTCTCAGGCGTTTCTACCATCTCTTGATTTCCCTGGAATTTCAACCCCAGGAGAGGGGGGGTGGGTCAGAAGCCCAACATTTGGCTTCCCACTCCTGTCTTTCTTGAAGGTTTTCCCTGAACCAATGGGCCTAAAACAACATTCATAACCTGATATGGTTTCTGTGGGCCAGCCATCCAGGTGCAACTAGCCAGGTCCCTGTGGCTCAGGATCTCTCCCAAGGCTGCAGTCCAGAGGGCCTCTGGATCTTCAGTCATCTGCGGGCTTGTTGGGGGTAAGTCTGCTTTTGAGCTCACTCAGCTGGCTGTGAGCAGCCAGAGGCCCTCCACTGCTGGAAGCAAGAAATAGTCATTCCTTGCCCCATGGGCCTCTCCAGCATAAAGCTCCCAAGGAGCAGCTGGCTTCCCTGGGAACAGATGAGGGAGGGAGGGACGGAGGGCGGGCAAGCCCAAGAGGAGACCAGTCTCTTTGTCAACTCACCTCCGAAGGGACATCCTATCACTTTGGCCACATTCTGTCCTTTACAAGGGAGTCAGTAGTTCTGACTCGAAGCAAGAGGTAGACTATGGAACACAAAACGATGTGTACCCAAGATGGGAATCGTTGGAGACCCTTAAAGGCTGCCCTCCCTACTTGGCTGGGACTTGACCTCAGCTAGCCACCACTATAATCTCTGCATCCTTATATTATTATATATTATGTTAGATTATATTATATGCACTATTATCTTTGCATAGAATCATCACATCCTAGGACGTGAACGAGGGGAACATTTTACCAAGCCCTTCTGGGATCCTTCAGCAGCTTGCCTAGAAGTTCCTTGCCCAAGGGTGCCTGTCAGTTCAGTGTCTGGCTCCTGATTTCGGTTCAGGGCTGATCACGTGATCTGGGAAATCCAGACCAGCGTCTGGTTCAGCACTTTTGTCCGAAGCCTGACGAGGAATCTCTCTAACTCGGCCCCTCCCCCGCCTGCATGTGTGTGCGTTCCTTTGTGTGTGTGTGTGTGTATGTGTGCGCCGTCACCCTTTCTGTCTCTCCGAAGAAGAAGAAGAAGAAGAAGAAGAAGAAGAAGAAGAAGAAGAAGAAGAAGAACAGTAGTAGGCATTGTAGTAGAAGTTATTGGCACAGCAGGTGATCATTAGACAACCCTGGTTTGGAACAGGAGCTCTGAAATTCACTAGCTGTGTGATCTTGGGGCAAGTTGTTTCCCCTGTCTGAACCTCAGTCAGACATGACACACTGGGTTATTGGGACGATTAAGGGATCGATACAAGACACTTCAAACCGTCCCTTGCTTGGCATAGAATCCCTTAATCAAATCCATTCTCAGTAGCAGTAGTCTCAGCCATTGGATATTTTTATTTTTATTTGTGTTACGCTGAACACTGAAAAATATTCTCTCACACTCATACGGCTCCAGGGAATATGGAGCATCAGGCTAAAGGATGGGGTGGATCTCAAGTCAAAGGAGCCATGGGTATGGCTGAAGGGGTCAGCACAGGAGCTTCTGTGCTCTGGTTGTGAGTGTTGGTGGCTGCTGGGCAAGGGAATCAGACCTGCAGGGGACCCGAGAACTTGGAGTCTGGCCAGTGCACCCTTGCTCCCTTCTTGGGCTTCCTGGGTTTCAGGGGAGCCTTTGGCCCTTGAGGGTATTTGGAGGCTGTGCCCGGAACAGCAGGAGCAGGAGCAGGAGGCCCCCCGGAGACAGGCTGGACCTTGGGCCCAGAGTTGGCCAGCTTCTGCCTGAGGCAATGGTTTTGGGCCTGGAGCCTTTGGAACTCCCTCTCTGCCCACAGGACAGCCTTCTGGCTCTCCTCACTCCTCTTCTCCACCAGGAGGCGCTCCCGCTCATGCAAGGAGGCGATTTGCTGCCATTCTCGGTGCAGGTCGGCGGCCATGTTCCTATAGAGGCCCAAGTGCCAGTGGGCAGCATCCGCCTTCCTGCGCACCTTGGCAAGCTCGTTCTTCACTTGCAGGCAGCGTGCCTTCTCCTCCATCATCTTCCTCTCCAGGTGTCTGAGGTGCTCTTCGCACAGCTTCGGCTCTGGCTCAAGCTTCAGGCGCAACTTCGGAATCTCACCGTCCAGGAGGGTGTTCCGAAGGTGAACAGGTCCTTGCTCAGCTTGGTGGCTTGTTGGGTTTCTTGGGAGCTCTTCATTCCTCTGACGTGCCTTCTTCAGTGCCCTGGACGGCTTGAATTGGTTCACGGGGCTCCCGCCTGAGGGCACGTGGTCAGGGGAGGAGGAGCCAGTCTCCACCTGCCTCCTTGAGCCCCCACCTTCCAGATGATCTCCAAGCAGCTCTAGCACATGCATCCCCTTCAGGAGGATCTGGCTGAGGGTGTGCTGTTGGCTCTGGCCCTCAGCGCTGGCCTGCCGCCGCACTCCTCCTTCAGGAAGCTCTGGCCTGCCTGCCTGCCCTGCCTCGTCCTGCACTCTCTGTCCACAGCTGCCAATCTCCTGAACCAGCAGGTCTGCACTTGCCTGCAGATCACGGCTGTCCTTGAAGCCTTCTGGTGTTTTCCTCACCAGGGCTTCTCCATCTTCCCGGGCTGCTCCACAGATGGGATTTTCAGGAGGCAGCTGGTGAGGGCTCTTCAACAGCCTTTCCCGAACTCCCTTCAGCAGTTGCGTGGTGTTTCCCACTGACCAATACCCGGCATCTTGATTCAGGGCAGCCAGAGCAAGAAGCTGGAACGGGAGAGGACTGGCCTTCGGCTCGGATGATGCGACAGCTCCACGGGCTTGTGCGTCCGGTTCGGTCTTCTCCATGCCTTTTCCAGAGACTTCCTCGTTCTGGGCACACTGCCACTTTCTTCTTCGGAAGCTGAGTGCACTCTTTCCCAGGAACACCACCACTGCAGTGCACACCAGGATCTCCCAGCGAAACCCAGAGACTCGTGGCACATGTGGCCAACGTTCGTCTATCACCAACCCAGCAGCCCACAGCTGCTCCAGGACAGCCCACAGCGGCTCCAGAACTGTGTGGGGAGGCATTTGGATGGCCCCCAGCTGGCTCCAAAGAGCCTTGTGGCTTGGTCTCCGATCACCAGTGTCTTCTGGGCCACTAGGAAGTGCTTGGAACCCCTACGAGGGTTCCGTCTCCAACGCAAACCAGTGCCTGGCAACAGGAGCTGAAGGGAGGAGGGGTGGGGGAGGTGCACCTGAGTCTCCAAGGCACATCAGTGCCTGCAACCGGAGCTGACAGCAGGTGGGGTAGGGGAGGGGAATCGCTCTATTGTACACCTGAAACAAAGACAACCCTATCGATCAATTTCTCGGAAGTACAATTTCAACATTAAAAAAAATATATTTAAAAAGCAAACTAGGTATCCAAAGGAGAAAACGAACAAATATCCAAACACTGAGAAAGTAACCTTCTAGATGATTAAGATCAAAGATCAAATCTCAATGCCTTGAAGTGAAGGAAAATGAACATACAACATATGAAAATGTGTGGGACACAGCACAATCAATGGACAGCACCATGTAGAGCAATCACTGCCTATGTTAGAAAGGAGGAGGAGCATCTGGGAGGCTCAGTCAGTTAGTCCAACTCTTGATTTTGACTCGGGTCATGATTAAACTCGAGGTTGTGAGACTGAACCTGCATTGTGCTGGTGCTGGGCATGGAGGCTGTTTAGTAATCTCTCTCTCTCTCTCTCTCTCTCTCTGTACCCCTTCCCTGTCTCTCTCTCTCTCTCTCTCTCTGTCTCAAAACAATAAGCTCTCCACGTCAGAACCTAGAAAAAGATGAGAAAATAAAACTAAAGAAGAAAACCAAAGGAATCCTTCCACCCAGTTTCAAGATCTACAGCTATAGTAATCAAAAATGTGTGGTGTTGGTGAAGGGATAGACAAATGGAACAGTATAAAGATAGATAAGTGGAACAGGATCAAACCCAGAAAGAGACCAACCACCAACATGTCAATGGGATTCTGACAAAGGGGAAAAGCAATTCAATGGAGGAGTGACAGCGTTTTGAAGAAATGGTGCTAGAGCAAGTGGACTTCCAGAGACAAAGAAGAAGAAGGAGAAGAAGAAGAGGGAGGGGCAGAGAGGAGGAGGAGGTGGAGGTGGAGGACGAGGAGGACGAGGACCACAATCGAAGGCTCATCCTCTGTACAAAACTGAACTCGTGGCGCCTGGGTGACTCAGTCGCTGAGGCAGCCAGCTCTTCATTTCGGCTCTTGTCATGCTCTCAGGGTCCCGGGACAAAATCAGGCTCCAAGCTCACTGGGGAGTCTGCTTAAGGACGCTCTTTTCGCTTCTCCCTCCACCCCACGCCCCACTCATGCGCATGCTCACTCTCTCAAAAAGAAAAAAAAATTTGTTAAATTAACTCAAAATTAATCACCGCCTTCTATGTAAAATGATAAATCTTCTAGGGAAAAAAATGTCCAGAATGGACAGCTAGGGAAAGAATCCTCCGACTGGACATCAAATCATGTTCCGTTCAAGAAGAGTTGATTCATTAGACATGATCCAACAATCAGAATTGGAAGTCTGTAATGTGTGAAACACCTTGTGAAGAAGACCCAAAAGGGAAGCTACAAACTGGGAGAAAATAGGTGCAAACCACATACCTGATAAAGGACTCCTGTCGGAAGGAGAGAACCTCAAAAGTTGACCCCCAAAGAAGCAAGCCATCCAGTCTGAAAAGAACAAAAACAAAAAAAAATGGGTAAAAGACCGAAACACTTTACCAAAGAGTATACAGATGGAAATCCCATAAAAAGTCACCATCGGGGCAATTCAAATTCAAACTCCAATGAGCTCTCACTGCACACCTATCAGCATGATGCAAACCAAATGCACCCGAGAGGGAGAGAGAGACCCCACTCCCCAATGCAAGGCAGGATGTGGAACGACTGGATCGCTCCTGCATCGCTGTTGGGAATGGAAGATGATAGAGCTCCCTCTTGAAAACAGTTCACAGTTCCTTTTCTTTTTCAAGGCCTGGATTTAAATTCCAGGGAACAAGCAGTAGAATATGCTTTTCGGGTGCACAGTAGAGTGACCCAACCCTCCACACAGTTTCTCTGAAAACTAGACTTGCAACCACCCTAGGACCCCAGTCATTGCACTCTTGGCATTTCTCTGAGAGAAATCCAAACTTACGTTTGCTCAAAAACCTGTACAGGAACGGATCTGTGTCCTGATGGAAGCAGTGGGGCTGCCAAGGGGGTACAAGTGACTGCAGTGGTTGGATATTGACACTGGACAGCCTTGTAAGAGATGTTCTCGTCTTGCTTCTTTGAAGGCCCCTTCCCATTCATGGTGGTCCTGGGGACAAGGAGAAAAGGAATGTCAACGATTTCAAGAAGTTGAAAGGATTTCAAGAAGTTGAAACCAAGCATTAGAACACCATCTCTTCTACATGAATTCATTCTCATATTCACCCCCAGTCTCCCAAAGCAGACAGGAGGGGTCTGGTCCAACAGGGGTTGCGGGCAGTGGCCCTTCCACAGGCCATCTCCCCTCCAGTCTAGAAGTCCAACGACCAGGTCCCAGGCTTTCAACTCATCTCATTCTCTCGGGGCCTTCTCTAGGGGCCCCAGGGAACATCTGGGCTCTTTCTCTGCCTTCTAGGAGGCTCTGTGGGGCTGGGTCGAGTGCTCTCAGCCGACTTGGACCACACTTCCAGGTGTCTCCCCCTGCATTTGCCACCCTTCGACACAGGAGGATCAAGTGGGAGGATGTCCTCTCAGAGAGATCCATGGCGATCAGACTAGATGTCCTCTCTCTTCCATTGTTTACCCTCATCTCTCAGGCGTTTCTACCATCTCTTGATTTCCCTGGAATTTCAACCCCAGGAGAGGGGGGGTGGGTCAGAAGCCCAACATTTGGCTTCCCACTCCTGTCTTTCTTGAAGGTTTTCCCCGAACCAATGGGCCTAAAACAACATTCATAACCTGATATGGTTTCTGTGGGCCAGCCATCCAGGTGCAACTAGCCAGGTCCCTGTGGCTCAGGATCTCTCACAAGGCTGCAGTCCAGAGGGCCTCTGGATCTTCAGTCATCTGCGGGCTTGTTGGGGGTAAGTCTGCTTTTGAGCTCACTCAGCTGGCTGTGAGCAGCCAGAGGCCCTCCACTGCTGGAAGCAAGAAATAGTCATTCCTTGCCCCATGGGCCTCTCCAGCATAAAGCTCCCAAGGAGCAGCTGGCTTCCCTGGGAACAGATGAGGGAGGGAGGGACGGAGGGCGGGCAAGCCCAAGAGGAGACCAGTCTCTTTGTCAACTCACCTCCGAAGGGACATCCTATCACTTTGGCCACATTCTGTCCTTTACAAGGGAGTCAGTAGTTCTGACTCGAAGCAAGAAGTAGACTATGGAACACAAAACGATGTGTACCCAAGATGGGAATCGTTGGAGACCCTTAAAGGCTGCCCTCCCTACTTGGCTGGGACTTGACCTCAGCTAGCCACCACTATAATCTCTGCATCCTTATATTATTATATATTATGTTAGATTATATTATATGCACTATTATCTTTGCATAGAATCATCACATCCTAGGACGTGAACGAGGGGAACATTTTACCAAGCCCTTCTGGGATCCTTCAGCAGCTTGCCTAGAAGTTCCTTGCCCAAGGGTGCCTGTCAGTTCAGTGTCTGGCTCCTGATTTCGGTTCAGGGCTGATCACGTGATCTGGGAAATCCAGACCAGCGTCTGGTTCAGCACTTGTGTCCGAAGCCTGACGAGGAATCTCTCTAAGTCGGCCCCTCCCCCGCCTGCATGTGTGTGCGTTCCTTTGTGTGTGTGTGTGTGTATGTGTGCGCCGTCACCCTTTCTGTCTCTCCGAAGAAGAAGAAGAAGAAGAAGAAGAAGAAGAAGAAGAAGAAGAAGAAGAAGAACAGTAGTAGGCATTGTAGTAGAAGTTATTGGCACAGCAGGTGATCATTAGACAACCCTGGTTTGGAACAGGAGCTCTGAAATTCACTAGCTGTGTGATCTTGGGGCAAGTTGTTTCCCCTGTCTGAACCTCAGTCAAACATGACACACTGGGTTATTGGGACGATTAAGGGATCGATACAAGACACTTCAAACCGTCCCTTGCTTGGCATAGAATCCCTTAATCAAATCCATTCTCAGTAGCAGTAGTCTCAGCCATTGGATATTTTTATTTTTATTTGTGTTACGCTGAACACTGAAAAATATTCTCTCACACTCATACGGCTCCAGGGAATATGGAGCATCAGGCTAAAGGATGGGGTGGATCTCAAGTCAAAGGAGCCATGGGTATGGCTGAAGGGGTCAGCACAGGAGCTTCTGTGCTCTGGTTGTGAGTGTTGGTGGCTGCTGGGCAAGGGAATCAGACCTGCAGGGGACCCGAGAACTTGGAGTCTGGCCAGTGCACCCTTGCTCCCTTCTTGGGCTTCCTGGGTTTCAGGGGAGCCTTTGGCCCTTGAGGGTATTTGGAGGCTGTGCCCGGAACAGCAGGAGCAGGAGCAGGAGGCCCCCCGGAGACAGGCTGGACCTTGGGCCCAGAGTTGGCCAGCTTCTGCCTGAGGCAATGGTTTTGGGCCTGGAGCCTTTGGAACTCCCTCTCTGCCCACAGGACAGCCTTCTGGCTCTCCTCACTCCTCTTCTCCACCAGGAGGCGCTCCCGCTCATGCAAGGAGGCGATTTGCTGCCATTCTCGGTGCAGGTCGGCGGCCATGTTCCTATAGAGGCCCAAGTGCCAGTGGGCAGCATCCGCCTTCCTGCGCACCTTGGCAAGCTCGTTCTTCACTTGCAGGCAGCGTGCCTTCTCCTCCATCATCTTCCTCTCCAGGTGTCTGAGGTGCTCTTCGCACAGCTTCGGCTCTGCCTCAAGCTTCAGGCGCAACTTCGGAATCTCACCGTCCAGGAGGGTGTTCCGAAGGTGAACAGGTCCTTGCTCAGCTTGGTGGCTTGTTGGGTTTCTTGGGAGCTCTTCATTCCTCTGACGTGCCTTCTTCAGTGCCCTGGACGGCTTTAATTGGTTCACGGGGCTCCCGCCTGAGGGCACGTGGTCAGGGGAGGAGGAGCCAGTCTCCACCTGCCTCCTTGAGCCCCCACCTTCCAGATGATCTCCAAGCAGCTCTAGCACATGCATCCCCTTCAGGAGGATCTGGCTGAGGGTGTGCTGTTGGCTCTGGCCCTCAGCGCTGGCCTGCCGCCGCACTCCTCCTTCAGGAAGCTCTGGCCTGCCTGCCTGCCCTGCCTCGTCCTGCACTCTCTGTCCACAGTGGCCAATCTCCTGAACCAGCGGGTCTGCACTTGCCTGCAGATCACGGCTGTCCTTGAAGCCTTCTGGTGTTTTCCTCACCAGGGCTTCTCCATCTTCCCGGGCTGCTCCACAGATGGGATTTTCATGAGGCAGCTGGTGAGGGCTCTTCAACAGCCTTTCCCGAACTCCATTCAGCAGTTGCGTGGTGTTTCCCACTGACCAATACCCGGCATCTTGATTCAGGGCAGCCAGAGCAAGAAGCTGGAACGGGAGAGGACTGGCCTTCGGCTCGGATGATGCGACAGCTCCACGGGCTTGTGCGTCCGGTTCGGTCTTCTCCATGCCTTTTCCAGAGACTTCCTCGTTCTGGGCACACTGCCACTTTCTTCTTCGGAAGCTGAGTGCACTCTTTCCCAGGAACACCACCACTGCAGTGCACACCAGGATCTCCCAGCGAAACCCAGAGACTCGTGGCACATGTGGCCAACGTTCGTCTATCACCAACCCAGCAGCCCACAGCTGCTCCAGGACAGCCCACAGCGGCTCCAGAACTGTGTGGGGAGGCATTTGGATGGCCCCCAGCTGGCTCCAAAGAGCCTTGTGGCTTGGTCTCCGATCACCAGTGTCTTCTGGGCCACTAGGAAGTGCTTGGAACCCCTACGAGGGTTCCGTCTCCAACGCAAACCAGTGCCTGGCAACAGGAGCTGAAGGGAGGAGGGGTGGGGGAGGTGCACCTGAGTCTCCAAGGCACATCAGTGCCTGCAACCGGAGCTGACAGCAGGTGGGGTAGGGGAGGGGAATCGCTCTATTGTACACCTGAAACAAAGACAACCCTATCGATCAATTTCTCGGAAGTACAATTTCAACATTAAAAAAAATATATTTAAAAAGCAAACTAGGTATCCAAAGGAGAAAACGAACAAATATCCAAACACTGAGAAAGTAACCTTCTAGATGATCAAAGATCAAAGATCAAATCTCAATGCCTTGAAGTGAAGGAAAATGAACATACAACATATGAAAATGTGTGGGACACAGCACAATCAATGGACAGCACCATGTAGAGCAATCACTGCCTATGTTAGAAAGGAGGAGGAGCATCTGGGAGGCTCAGTCAGTTAGTCCAACTCTTGATTTTGACTCGGGTCATGATGAAACTCGAGGTTGTGAGACTGAACCTGCATTGTGCTGGTGCTGGGCATGGAGGCTGTTTAATAATCTCTCTCTCTCTCTCTGTACCCCTTCCCTCTCTCTCTCTCTCTCTCTCTCTCTCTCTCTCTGTCTCAAAACAATAAGCTCTCCACGTCAGAACCTAGAAAAAGATGAGAAAATAAAACTAAAGAAGAAAACCAAAGGAATCCTTCCACCCAGTTTCAAGATCTACAGCTATAGTAATCAAAAATGTGTGGTGTTGGTGAAGGGATAGACAAATGGAACAGTATAAAGATAGATAAGTGGAACAGGATCAAACCCAGAAAGAGACCAACCACCAACATGTCAATGGGATTCTGACAAAGGGGAAAAGCAATTCAATGGAGGAGTGACAGCGTTTTGAAGAAATGGTGCTAGAGCAAGTGGACTTCCAGAGACAAAGAAGAGGAAGGAGAAGAAGAAGAGGGAGGGGCAGAGAGGAGGAGGAGGTGGAGGTGGAGGACGAGGAGGACGAGGACCACAATCGAAGGCTCATCCTCTGTACAAAACTGAACTCGTGGCGCCTGGGTGACTCAGTCGCTGAGGCAGCCAGCTCTTCATTTCGGCTCTTGTCATGCTCTCAGGGTCCCGGGACAAAATCAGGCTCCAAGCTCACTGGGGAGTCTGCTTAAGGACGCTCTTTTCGCTTCTCCCTCCACCCCACGCCCCACTCATGCGCATGCTCACTCTCTCAAAAAGAAAAAAAAAATTTGTTAAATTAACTCAAAATTAATCACCGCCTTCTATGTAAAATGGTAAATCTTCTAGGGAAAAAAATGTCCAGAATGGACAGCTAGGGAAAGAATCCTCCGACTGGACATCAAATCATGTTCCGTTCAAGAAGAGTTGATTCATTAGACATGATCCAACAATCAGAATTGGAAGTCTGTAATGTGTGAAACACCTTGTGAAGAAGACCCAAAAGGGGAGCTACAAACTGGGAGAAAATAGGTGCAAACCACATACCTGATAAAGGACTCCTGTCAGAAGGAGAGAACCTCAAAAGTTGACCCCCAAAGAAGCAAGCCATCCAGTCTGAAAAGAACAAAAACAAAAAAAATGGGCAAAAGACCGAAACCCTTTACCAAAGAGTATACAGATGGAAATCCCATAAAAAGTTACCATCGGGGCAATTCAAATTCAAACTCCAATGAGCTCTCACTGCACACCTATCAGCATGATGCAAACCAAATGCACCCGAAAGGGAGAGAGAGACCCCACTCCCCAATGCAAGGCAGGATGTGGAACGACTGGATCGCTCCTGCATCGCTGCTGGGAATGGAAGATGATAGAGCTCCCTCTTGAAAACAGTTCACAGTTCCTTTTCTTTTTCAAGGCCTGGATTTAAATTCCAGGGAACAAGCAGTAGAATATGCTTTTCGGGTGCACAGTAGAGTGACCCAACCCTCCACACAGTTTCTCTGAAAACTAGACTTGCAACCACCCTAGGACCCCAGTCATTGCACTCTTGGCATTTCTCTGAGAGAAATCCAAACTTACGTTTGCTCAAAAACCTGTACAGGAACGGATCTGTGTCCTGATGGAAGCAGTGGGGCTGCCAAGGGGGTAGAAGTGACTGCAGTGGTTGGATATTGACACTGGACAGCCTTGTAAGAGATGTTCTCATCTTGCTTCTTTGAAGGCCCCTTCCCATTCATGGTGGTCCTGGGGACAAGGAGAAAAGGAATGTCAACGATTTCAAGAAGTTGAAAGGATTTCAAGAAGTTGAAACCAAGCATTAGAACACCATCTCTTCTACATGAATTCATTCTCATATTCACCCCCAGGCTCCCAAAGCAGACAGGAGGGGTCTGGTCCAACAGGGGTTGCGGGCAGTGGCCCTTCCACAGGCCATCTCCCCTCCAGTCTAGAAGTCCAACGACCAGGTCCCAGGCTTTCAACTCATCTCATTCTCTAGGGGCCTTCTCTAGGGGCCCCAGGGAACATCTGGGCTCTTTCTCTGCCTTCTAGGAGGCTCTGTGGGGCTGGGTCGAGTGCTCTCAGCCGACTTGGACCACACTGCCAGGTGTCTCCCCCTGCATTTGCCACCCTTCGACACAGGAGGATCAAGTGGGAGGATGTCCTCTCAGAGAGATCCATGGCGATCAGACTAGATGTCCTCTCTCTTCCATTGTTTACCCTCATCTCTCAGGCGTTTCTACCATCTCTTGATTTCCCTGGAATTTCAACCCCAGGAGAGGGGGGGTGGGTCAGAAGCCCAACATTTGGCTTCCCACTCCTGTCTTTCTTGAAGGTTTTCCCCGAACCAATGGGCCTAAAACAACATTCATAACCTGATATGGTTTCTGTGGGCCAGCCATCCAGGTGCAACTAGCCAGGTCCCTGTGGCTCAGGATCTCTCACAAGGCTGCAGTCCAGAGGGCCTCTGGATCTTCAGTCATCTGCGGGCTTGTTGGGGGTAAGTCTGCTTTTGAGCTCACTCAGCTGGCTGTGAGCAGCCAGAGGCCCTCCACTGCTGGAAGCAAGAAATAGTCATTCCTTGCCCCATGGGCCTCTCCAGCATAAAGCTCCCAAGGAGCAGCTGGCTTCCCTGGGAACAGATGAGGGAGGGAGGGACGGAGGGCGGGCAAGCCCAAGAGGAGACCAGTCTCTTTGTCAACTCACCTCCGAAGGGACATCCTATCACTTTGGCCACATTCTGTCCTTTACAAGGGAGTCAGTAGTTCTGACTCGAAGCAAGAGGTAGACTATGGAACACAAAACGATGTGTACCCAAGATGGGAATCGTTGGAGACCCTTAAAGGCTGCCCTCCCTACTTGGCTGGGACTTGACCTCAGCTAGCCACCACTATAATCTCTGCATCCTTATATTATTATATATTATGTTAGATTATATTATATGCACTATTATCTTTGCATAGAATCATCACATCCTAGGACGTGAACGAGGGGAACATTTTACCAAGCCCTTCTGGGATCCTTCAGCAGCTTGCCTAGAAGTTCCTTGCCCAAGGGTGCCTGTCAGTTCAGTGTCTGGCTCCTGATTTCGGTTCAGGGCTGATCACGTGATCTGGGAAATCCAGACCAGCGTCTGGTTCAGCACTTGTGTCCGAAGCCTGACGAGGAATCTCTCTAACTCGGCCCCTCCCCCGCCTGCATGTGTGTGCGTTCCTTTGTGTGTGTGTGTGTGTATGTGTGCGCCGTCACCCTTTCTGTCTCTCCGAAGAAGAAGAAGAAGAAGAAGAAGAAGAAGAAGAAGAAGAAGAAGAAGAACAGTAGTAGGCATTGTAGTAGAAGTTATTGGCACAGCAGGTGATCATTAGACAACCCTGGTTTGGAACAGGAGCTCTGAAATTCACTAGCTGTGTGATCTTGGGGCAAGTTGTTTCCCCTGTCTGAACCTCAGTCAAACATGACACACTGGGTTATTGGGACGATTAAGGGATCGATACAAGACACTTCAAACCGTCCCTTGCTTGGCATAGAATCCCTTAATCAAATCCATTCTCAGTAGCAGGAGTCTCAGCCATTGGATATTTTTATTTTTATTTGTGTTACGCTGAACACTGAAAAATATTCTCTCACACTCATACGGCTCCAGGGAATATGGAGCATCAGGCTAAAGGATGGGGTGGATCTCAAGTCAAAGGAGCCATGGGTATGGCTGAAGGGGTCAGCACAGGAGCTTCTGTGCTCTGGTTGTGAGTGTTGGTGGCTGCTGGGCAAGGGAATCAGACCTGCAGGGGACCCGAGAACTTGGAGTCTGGCCAGTGCACCCTTGCTCCCTTCTTGGGCTTCCTGGGTTTCAGGGGAGCCTTTGGCCCTTGAGGGTATTTGGAGGCTGTGCCCGGAACAGCAGGAGCAGGAGCAGGAGGCCCCCCGGAGACAGGCTGGACCTTGGGCCCAGAGTTGGCCAGCTTCTGCCTGAGGCAATGGTTTTGGGCCTGGAGCCTTTGGAACTCCCTCTCTGCCCACAGGACAGCCTTCTGGCTCTCCTCACTCCTCTTCTCCACCAGGAGGCGCTCCCGCTCATGCAAGGAGGCGATTTGCTGCCATTCTCGGTGCAGGTCGGCGGCCATGTTCCTATAGAGGCCCAAGTGCCAGTGGGCAGCATCCGCCTTCCTGCGCACCTTGGCAAGCTCGTTCTTCACTTGCAGGCAGCGTGCCTTCTCCTCCATCATCTTCCTCTCCAGGTGTCTGAGGTGCTCTTCGCACAGCTTCGGCTCTGCCTCAAGCTTCAGGCGCAACTGCGGAATCTCACCGTCCAGGAGGGTGTTCCGAAGGTGAACAGGTCCTTGCTCAGCTTGGTGGCTTGTTGGGTTTCTTGGGAGCTCTTCATTCCTCTGACGTGCCTTCTTCAGTGCCCTGGACGGCTTTAATTGGTTCACGGGGCTCCCGCCTGAGGGCACGTGGTCAGGGGAGGAGGAGCCAGTCTCCACCTGCCTCCTTGAGCCCCCACCTTCCAGATGATCTCCAAGCAGCTCTAGCACATGCATCCCCTTCAGGAGGATCTGGCTGAGGGTGTGCTGTTGGCTCTGGCCCTCAGCGCTGGCCTGCCGCCGCACTCCTCCTTCAGGAAGCTCTGGCCTGCCTGCCTGCCCTGCCTCGTCCTGCACTCTCTGTCCACAGCTGCCAATCTCCTGAACCAGCGGGTCTGCACTTGCCTGCAGATCACGGCTGTCCTTGAAGCCTTCTGGTGTTTTCCTCACCAGGGCTTCTCCATCTTCCCGGGCTGCTCCACAGATGGGATTTTCATGAGGCAGCTGGTGAGGGCTCTTCAACAGCCTTTCCCGAACTCCCTTCAGCAGTTGCGTGGTGTTTCCCACTGACCAATACCCGGCATCTTGATTCAGGGCAGCCAGAGCAAGAAGCTGGAACGGGAGAGGACTGGCCTTCGGCTCGGATGATGCGACAGCTCCACGGGCTTGTGCGTCCGGTTCGGTCTTCTCCATGCCTTTTCCAGAGACTTCCTCGTTCTGGGCACACTGCCACTTTCTTCTTCGGAAGCTGAGTGCACTCTTTCCCAGGAACACCACCACTGCAGTGCACACCAGGATCTCCCAGCGAAACCCAGAGACTCGTGGCACATGTGGCCAACGTTCGTCTATCACCAACCCAGCAGCCCACAGCTGCTCCAGGACAGCCCACAGCGGCTCCAGAACTGTGTGGGGAGGCATTTGGATGGCCCCCAGCTGGCTCCAAAGAGCCTTGTGGCTTGGTCTCCGATCACCAGTGTCTTCTGGGCCACTAGGAAGTGCTTGGAACCCCTACGAGGGTTCCGTCTCCAACGCAAACCAGTGCCTGGCAACAGGAGCTGAAGGGAGGAGGGGTGGGGGAGGTGCACCTGAGTCTCCAAGGCACATCAGTGCCTGCAACCGGAGCTGACAGCAGGTGGGGTAGGGGAGGGGAATCGCTCTATTCTACACCTGAAACAAAGACAATCCTATCGATCAATTTCTCGGAAGTACAATTTCAACATTAAAAAAAAATATATTTAAAAAGCAAACTAGGTATCCAAAGGAGAAAACGAACAAATATCCAAACACTGAGAAAGTAACCTTCTAGATGATCAAAGATCAAAGATCAAATCTCAATGCCTTGAAGTGAAGGAAAATGAACATACATCATATGAAAATGTGGGGGCGCCTGGGTGGCTCAGTGGGTTAAGCCGCTGCCTTCGGCTCAGGTCATGATCTCAGGGTGCTGGGATCGAGTCCCACATCAGGCTCTCTGCTCAGCAGGGGGCCTGCTTCCCTCTCTCTCTCTCTGCCTGCCTCTCTGTCTACTTGTGATCTCTCTCTGTCAAAAAAATAAATAAAATCTTTAAAAAAAAAAAAAAAAAAAAAAAAGAAATTGTGTGGGACACAGCACAATCAATGGACAGCACCATGTAGAGCAATCACTGCCTATGTTAGAAAGGAGGAGGAGCATCTGGGAGGCTCAGTCCGTTAGTCCAACTCTTGATTTTGACTCGGGTCATGATTAAACTCGAGGTTGTGAGACTGAACCTGCATTGTGCTGGTGCTGGGCATGGAGGCTGTTTAATAATCTCTCTCTCTCTCTCTGTACCCCTTCCCTGTCTCTCTCTCTCTCTCTCTCTCTGTCTCAAAACAATAAGCTCTCCACGTCAGAACCTAGAAAAAGATGAGAAAATAAAACTAAAGAAGAAAACCAAAGGAATCCTTCCACCCAGTTTCAAGATCTACAGCTATAGTAATCCAAAATGTGTGGTGTTGGTGAAGGGATAGACAAATGGAACAGTATAAAGATAGATAAGTGGAACAGGATCAAACCCAGAAAGAGACCAACCACCAACATGTCAATGGGATTCTGACAAAGGGGAAAAGCAATTCAATGGAGGAGTGACAGCGTTTTGAAGAAATGGTGCTAGAGCAAGTGGACTTCCAGAGACAAAGAAGAAGAAGGAGAAGAAGAAGAGGGAGGGGCAGAGAGGAGGAGGAGGTGGAGGTGGAGGACGAGGAGGACGAGGACCACAATCGAAGGCTCATCCTCTGTACAAAACTGAACTCGTGGCGCCTGGGTGACTCAGTCGCTGAGGCAGCCAGCTCTTCATTTCGGCTCTTGTCATGCTCTCAGGGTCCCGGGACAAAATCAGGCTCCAAGCTCACTGGGGAGTCTGCTTAAGGACGCTCTTTTCGCTTCTCCCTCCACCCCACGCCCCACTCATGCGCATGCTCACTCTCTCAAAAAGAAAAAAAAAATTTGTTAAATTAACTCAAAATTAATCACCGCCTTCTATGTAAAATGATAAATCTTCTAGGGAAAAAAATGTCCAGAATGGACAGCTAGGGAAAGAATCCTCCGACTGGACATCAAATCATGTTCCGTTCAAGAAGAGTTGATTCATTAGACATGATCCAACAATCAGAATTGGAAGTCTGTAATGTGTGAAACACCTTGTGAAGAAGACCCAAAAGGGAAGCTACAAACTGGGAGAAAATAGGTGCAAACCACATACCTGATAAAGGACTCCTGTCGGAAGGAGAGAACCTCAAAAGTTGACCCCCAAAGAAGCAAGCCATCCAGTCTGAAAAGAACAAAAACAAAAAAAATGGGCAAAAGACCGAAACACTTTACCAAAGAGTATACAGATGGAAATCCCATAAAAAGTTACCATCGGGGCAATTCAAATTCAAACTCCAATGAGCTCTCACTGCACACCTATCAGCATGATGCAAACCAAATGCACCCGAGAGGGAGAGAGAGACCCCACTCCCCAATGCAAGGCAGGATGTGGAACGACTGGATCGCTCCTGCATCGCTGCTGGGAATGGAAGATGATAGAGCTCCCTCTTGAAAACAGTTCACAGTTCCTTTTCTTTTTCAAGGCCTGGATTTAAATTCCAGGGAACAAGCAGTAGAATATGCTTTTCGGGTGCACAGTAGAGTGACCCAACCCTCCACACAGTTTCTCTGAAAACTAGACTTGCAACCACCCTAGGACCCCAGTCATTGCACTCTTGGCATTTCTCTGAGAGAAATCCAAACTTACGTTTGCTCAAAAACCTGTACAGGAACGGATCTGTGTCCTGATGGAAGCAGTGGGGCTGCCAAGGGGGTAGAAGTGACTGCAGTGGTTGGATATTGACACTGGACAGCCTTGTAAGAGATGTTCTCATCTTGCTTCTTTGAAGGCCCCTTCCCATTCATGGTGGTCCTGGGGACAAGGAGAAAAGGAATGTCAACGATTTCAAGAAGTTGAAAGGATTTCAAGAAGTTGAAACCAAGCATTAGAACACCATCTCTTCTACATGAATTCATTCTCATATTCACCCCCAGGCTCCCAAAGCAGACAGGAGGGGTCTGGTCCAACAGGGGTTGCGGGCAGTGGCCCTTCCACAGGCCATCTCCCCTCCAGTCTAGAAGTCCAACGACCAGGTCCCAGGCTTTCAACTCATCTCATTCTCTAGGGGCCTTCTCTAGGGGCCCCAGGGAACATCTGGGCTCTTTCTCTGCCTTCTAGGAGGCTCTGTGGGGCTGGGTCGAGTGCTCTCAGCCGACTTGGACCACACTGCCAGGTGTCTCCCCCTGCATTTGCCACCCTTCGACACAGGAGGATCAAGTGGGAGGATGTCCTCTCAGAGAGATCCATGGCGATCAGACTAGATGTCCTCTCTCTTCCATTGTTTACCCTCATCTCTCAGGCGTTTCTACCATCTCTTGATTTCCCTGGAATTTCAACCCCAGGAGAGGGGGGGTGGGTCAGAAGCCCAACATTTGGCTTCCCACTCCTGTCTTTCTTGAAGGTTTTCCCCGAACCAATAGGCCTAAAACAACATTCATAACCTGATATGGTTTCTGTGGGCCAGCCATCCAGGTGCAACTAGCCAGGTCCCTGTGGCTCAGGATCTCTCACAAGGCTGCAGTCCAGAGGGCCTCTGGATCTTCAGTCATCTGCGGGCTTGTTGGGGGTAAGTCTGCTTTTGAGCTCACTCAGCTGGCTGTGAGCAGCCAGAGGCCCTCCACTGCTGGAAGCAAGAAATAGTCATTCCTTGCCCCATGGGCCTCTCCAGCATAAAGCTCCCAAGGAGCAGCTGGCTTCCCTGGGAACAGATGAGGGAGGGAGGGACGGAGGGCGGGCAAGCCCAAGAGGAGACCAGTCTCTTTGTCAACTCACCTCCGAAGGGACATCCTATCACTTTGGCCACATTCTGTCCTTTACAAGGGAGTCAGTAGTTCTGACTCGAAGCAAGAGGTAGACTATGGAACACAAAACGATGTGTACCCAAGATGGGAATCGTTGGAGACCCTTAAAGGCTGCCCTCCCTACTTGCCTGGGACTTGACCTCAGCTAGCCACCACTATAATATCTGCATCCTTATATTATTATATATTATGTTAGATTATATTATATGCACTATTATCTTTGCATATAATCATCACATCCCAGGACGTGAATGAGGGGAACATTTTACCAAGCCCTTCTGGGATCCTTCAGCAGCTTGCCTAGAAGTTCCTTGCCCAAGGGTGCCTGTCAGTTCAGTGTCTGGCTCCTGATTTCGGTTCAGGGCTGATCACGTGATCTGGGAAATCCAGACCAGCGTCTGGTTCAGCACTTGTGTCCGAAGCCTGACGAGGAATCTCTCTAACTCGGCCCCTCCCCCGCCTGCATGTGTGTGCGTTCCTTTGTGTGTGTGTGTGTGTATGTGTGCGCCGTCACCCTTTCTGTCTCTCCGAAGAAGAAGAAGAAGAAGAAGAAGAAGAAGAAGAAGAAGAAGAAGAAGAAGAAGAAGAAGAAGAAGAAGAAGAACAGTAGTAGGCATTGTAGTAGAAGTTATTGGCACAGCAGGTGATCATTAGACAACCCTGGTTTGGAACAGGAGCTCTGAAATTCACTAGCTGTGTGATCTTGGGGCAAGTTGTTTCCCCTGTCTGAACCTCAGTCAGACATGACACACTGGGTTATTGGGACGATTAAGGGATCGATACAAGACACTTCAAACCGTCCCTTGCTTGGCATAGAATCCCTTAATCAAATCCATTCTCAGTAGCAGTAGTCTCAGCCATTGGATATTTTTATTTTTATTTGTGTTACGCTGAACACTGAAAAATATTCTCTCACACTCATACGGCTCCAGGGAATATGGAGCATCAGGCTAAAGGATGGGGTGGATCTCAAGTCAAAGGAGCCATGGGTATGGCTGAAGGGGTCAGCACAGGAGCTTCTGTGCTCTGGTTGTGAGTGTTGGTGGCTGCTGGGCAAGGGAATCAGACCTGCAGGGGACCCGAGAACTTGGAGTCTGGCCAGTGCACCCTTGCTCCCTTCTTGGGCTTCCTGAGTTTCAGGGGAGCCTTTGGCCCTTGAGGGTATTTGGAGGCTGTGCCCGGAACAGCAGGAGCAGGAGCAGGAGGCCCCCCGGAGACAGGCTGGACCTTGGGCCCAGAGTTGGCCAGCTTCTGCCTGAGGCAATGGTTTTGGGCCTGGAGCCTTTGGAACTCCCTCTCTGCCCACAGGACAGCCTTCTGGCTCTCCTCACTCCTCTTCTCCACCAGGAGGCGCTCCCGCTCATGCAAGGAGGCGATTTGCTGCCATTCTCGGTGCAGGTCGGCGGCCATGTTCCTATAGAGGCCCAAGTGCCAGTGGGCAGCATCCGCCTTCCTGCGCACCTTGGCAAGCTCGTTCTTCACTTGCAGGCAGCGTGCCTTCTCCTCCATCATCTTCCTCTCCAGGTGTCTGAGGTGCTCTTCGCACAGCTTCGGCTCTGCCTCAAGCTTCAGGCGCAACTTCGGAATCTCACCGTCCAGGAGGGTGTTCCGAAGGTGAACAGGTCCTTGCTCAGCTTGGTGGCTTGTTGGGTTTCTTGGGAGCTCTTCATTCCTCTGACGTGCCTTCTTCAGTGCCCTGGACGGCTTTAATTGGTTCACGGGGCTCCCGCCTGAGGGCACGTGGTCAGGGGAGGAGGAGCCAGTCTCCACCTGCCTCCTTGAGCCCCCACCTTCCAGATGATCTCCAAGCAGCTCTAGCACATGCATCCCCTTCAGGAGGATCTGGCTGAGGGTGTGCTGTTGGCTCTGGCCCTCAGCGCTGGCCTGCCGCCGCACTCCTCCTTCAGGAAGCTCTGGCCTGCCTGCCTGCCCTGCCTCGTCCTGCACTCTCTGTCCACAGCTGCCAATCTCCTGAACCAGCGGGTCTGCACTTGCCTGCAGATCACGGCTGTCCTTGAAGCCTTCTGGTGTTTTCCTCACCAGGGCTTCTCCATCTTCCCGGGCTGCTCCACAGATGGGATTTTCAGGAGGCAGCTGGTGAGGGCTCTTCAACAGCCTTTCCCGAACTCCCTTCAGCAGTTGCGTGGTGTTTCCCACTGACCAATACCCGGCATCTTGATTCAGGGCAGCCAGAGCAAGAAGCTGGAACGGGAGAGGACTGGCCTTCGGCTCGGATGATGCGACAGCTCCACGGGCTTGTGCGTCCGGTTCGGTCTTCTCCATGCCTTTTCCAGAGACTTCCTCGTTCTGGGCACACTGCCACTTTCTTCTTCGGAAGCTGAGTGCACTCTTTCCCAGGAACACCACCACTGCAGTGCACACCAGGATCTCCCAGCGAAACCCAGAGACTCGTGGCACATGTGGCCAACGTTCGTCTATCACCAACCCAGCAGCCCACAGCTGCTCCAGGACAGCCCACAGCGGCTCCAGAACTGTGTGGGGAGGCATTTGGATGGCCCCCAGCTGGCTCCAAAGAGCCTTGTGGCTTGGTCTCCGATCACCAGTGTCTTCTGGGCCACTAGGAAGTGCTTGGAACCCCTACGAGGGTTCCGTCTCCAACGCAAACCAGTGCCTGGCAACAGGAGCTGAAGGGAGGAGGGGTGGGGGAGGTGCACCTGAGTCTCCAAGGCACATCAGTGCCTGCAACCGGAGCTGACAGCAGGTGGGGTAGGGGAGGGGAATCGCTCTATTGTACACCTGAAACAAAGACAACCCTATCGATCAATTTCTCGGAAGTACAATTTCAACATTAAAAAAAATATATTTAAAAAGCAAACTAGGTATCCAAAGGAGAAAACGAACAAATATCCAAACACTGAGAAAGTAACCTTCTAGATGATCAAAGATCAAAGATCAAATCTCAATGCCTTGAAGTGAAGGAAAATGAACATACAACATATGAAAATGTGTGGGACACAGCACAATCAATGGACAGCACCATGTAGAGCAATCACTGCCTATGTTAGAAAGGAGGAGGAGCATCTGGGAGGCTCAGTCAGTTAGTCCAACTCTTGATTTTGACTCGGGTCATGATGAAACTCGAGGTTGTGAGACTGAACCTGCATTGTGCTGGTTCTGGGCATGGAGGCTGTTTAATAATCTCTCTCTCTCTCTCTGTACCCCTTCCCTGTCTCTCTCTCTCTCTCTCTCTCTCTCTCTCTCTGTCTCAAAACAATAAGCTCTCCACGTCAGAACCTAGAAAAAGATGAGAAAATAAAACTAAAGAAGAAAACCAAAGGAATCCTTCCACCCAGTTTCAAGATCTACAGCTATAGTAATCAAAAATGTGTGGTGTTGGTGAAGGGATAGACAAATGGAACAGTATAAAGATAGATAAGTGGAACAGGATCAAACCCAGAAAGAGACCAACCACCAACATGTCAATGGGATTCTGACAAAGGGGAAAAGCAATTCAATGGAGGAGTGACAGCGTTTTGAAGAAATGGTGCTAGAGCAAGTGGACTTCCAGAGACAAAGAAGAAGAAGGAGAAGAAGAAGAGGGAGGGGCAGAGAGGAGGAGGAGGTGGAGGTGGAGGACGAGGAGGACGAGGACCACAATCGAAGGCTCATCCTCTGTACAAAACTGAACTCGTGGCGCCTGGGTGACTCAGTCGCTGAGGCAGCCAGCTCTTCATTTCGGCTCTTGTCATGCTCTCAGGGTCCCGGGACAAAATCAGGCTCCAAGCTCACTGGGGAGTCTGCTTAAGGACGCTCTTTTCGCTTCTCCCTCCACCCCACGCCCCACTCATGCGCATGCTCACTCTCTCAAAAAGAAAAAAAAAATTTGTTAAATTAACTCAAAATTAATCACCGCCTTCTATGTAAAATGATAAATCTTCTAGGGAAAAAAATGTCCAGAATGGACAGCTAGGGAAAGAATCCTCCGACTGGACATCAAATCATGTTCCGTTCAAGAAGAGTTGATTCATTAGACATGATCCAACAATCAGAATTGGAAGTCTGTAATGTGTGAAACACCTTGTGAAGAAGACCCAAAAGGGAAGCTACAAACTGGGAGAAAATAGGTGCAAACCACATACCTGATAAAGGACTCCTGTCGGAAGGAGAGAACCTCAAAAGTTGACCCCCAAAGAAGCAAGCCATCCAGTCTGAAAAGAACAAAAACAAAAAAAATGGGCAAAAGACCGAAACACTTTACCAAAGAGTATACAGATGGAAATCCCATAAAAAGTTACCATCGGGGCAATTCAAATTCAAACTCCAATGAGCTCTCACTGCACACCTATCAGCATGATGCAAACCAAATGCACCCGAGAGGGAGAGAGAGACCCCACTCCCCAATGCAAGGCAGGATGTGGAACGACTGGATCGCTCCTGCATCGCTGCTGGGAATGGAAGATGATAGAGCTCCCTCTTGAAAACAGTTCACAGTTCCTTTTCTTTTTCAAGGCCTGGATTTAAATTCCAGGGAACAAGCAGTAGAATATGCTTTTCGGGTGCACAGTAGAGTGACCCAACCCTCCACACAGTTTCTCTGAAAACTAGACTTGCAACCACCCTAGGACCCCAGTCATTGCACTCTTGGCATTTCTCTGAGAGAAATCCAAACTTACGTTTGCTCAAAAACCTGTACAGGAACGGATCTGTGTCCTGATGGAAGCAGTGGGGCTGCCAAGGGGGTAGAAGTGACTGCAGTGGTTGGATATTGACACTGGACAGCCTTGTAAGAGATGTTCTCATCTTGCTTCTTTGAAGGCCCCTTCCCATTCATGGTGGTCCTGGGGACAAGGAGAAAAGGAATGTCAACGATTTCAAGAAGTTGAAAGGATTTCAAGAAGTTGAAACCAAGCATTAGAACACCATCTCTTCTACATGAATTCATTCTCATATTCACCCCAGGCTCCCAAAGCAGACAGGAGGGGTCTGGTCCAACAGGGGTTGCGGGCAGTGGCCCTTCCACAGGCCATCTCCCCTCCAGTCTAGAAGTCCAACGACCAGGTCCCAGGCTTTCAACTCATCTCATTCTCTAGGGGCCTTCTCTAGGGGCCCCAGGGAACATCTGGGCTCTTTCTCTGCCTTCTAGGAGGCTCTGTGGGGCTGGGTCGAGTGCTCTCAGCCGACTTGGACCACACTGCCAGGTGTCTCCCCCTGCATTTGCCACCCTTCGACACAGGAGGATCAAGTGGGAGGATGTCCTCTCAGAGAGATCCATGGCGATCAGACTAGATGTCCTCTCTCTTCCATTGTTTACCCTCATCTCTCAGGCGTTTCTACCATCTCTTGATTTCCCTGGAATTTCAACCCCAGGAGAGGGGGGGTGGGTCAGAAGCCCAACATTTGGCTTCCCACCCCTGTCTTTCTTGAAGGTTTTCCCCGAACCAATGGGCCTAAAACAACATTCATAACCTGATATGGTTTCTGTGGGCCAGCCATCCAGGTGCAACTAGCCAGCTCCCTGTGGCTCAGGATCTCTCACAAGGCTGCAGTCCAGAGGGCCTCTGGATCTTCAGTCATCTGCGGGCTTGTTGGGGGTAAGTCTGCTTTTGAGCTCACTCAGCTGGCTGTGAGCAGCCAGAGGCCCTCCACTGCTGGAAGCAAGAAATAGTCATTCCTTGCCCCATGGGCCTCTCCAGCATAAAGCTCCCAAGGAGCAGCTGGCTTCCCTGGGAACAGATGAGGGAGGGAGGGACGGAGGGCGGGCAAGCCCAAGAGGAGACCAGTCTCTTTGTCAACTCACCTCCGAAGGGACATCCTATCACTTTGGCCACATTCTGTCCTTTACAAGGGAGTCAGTAGTTCTGACTCGAAGCAAGAGGTAGACTATGGAACACAAAACGATGTGTACCCAAGATGGGAATCGTTGGAGACCCTTAAAGGCTGCCCTCCCTACTTGGCTGGGACTTGACCTCAGCTAGCCACCACTATAATCTCTGCATCCTTATATTATTATATATTATGTTAGATTATATTATATGCACTATTATCTTTGCATAGAATCATCACATCCTAGGACGTGAACGAGGGGAACATTTTACCAAGCCCTTCTGGGATCCTTCAGCAGCTTGCCTAGAAGTTCCTTGCCCAAGGGTGCCTGTCAGTTCAGTGTCTGGCTCCTGATTTCGGTTCAGGGCTGATCACGTGATCTGGGAAATCCAGACCAGCGTCTGGTTCAGCACTTGTGTCCGAAGCCTGACGAGGAATCTCTCTAACTCGGCCCCTCCCCCGCATGCATGTGTGTGCGTTCCTTTGTGTGTGTGTGTGTGTATGTGTGCGCCGTCAACCTTTCTGTCTCTCCGAAGAAGAAGAAGAAGAAGAAGAAGAAGAAGAAGAAGAAGAAGAAGAAGAAGAAGAAGAAGAAGAACAGTAGTAGGCATTGTAGTAGAAGTTATTGGCACAGCAGGTGATCATTAGACAACCCTGGTTTGGAACGGGAGCTCTGAAATTCACTAGCTGTGTGATCTTGGGGCAAGTTGTTTCCCCTGTCTGAACCTCAGTCAGATATGACACACTGGGTTATTGGGACGATTAAGGGATCGATACAAGACACTTCAAACCGTCCCTTGCTTGGCATAGAATCCCTTAATCAAATCCATTCTCAGTAGCAGTAGTCTCAGCCATTGGATATTTTTATTTTTATTTGTGTTACGCTGAACACTGAAAAATATTCTCTCACACTCATACGGCTCCAGGGAATATGGAGCATCAGGCTAAAGGATGGGGTGGATCTCAAGTCAAAGGAGCCATGGGTATGGCTGAAGGGGTCAGCACAGGAGCTTCTGTGCTCTGGTTGTGAGTGTTGGTGGCTGCTGGGCAAGGGAATCAGACCTGCAGGGGACCCGAGAACTTGGAGTCTGGCCAGTGCACCCTTGCTCCCTTCTTGGGCTTCCTGGGTTTCAGGGGAGCCTTTGGCCCTTGAGGGTATTTGGAGGCTGTGCCCGGAACAGCAGGAGCAGGAGCAGGAGGCCCCCCGGAGACAGGCTGGACCTTGGGCCCAGAGTTGGCCAGCTTCTGCCTGAGGCAATGGTTTTGGGCCTGGAGCCTTTGGAACTCCCTCTCTGCCCACAGGACAGCCTTCTGGCTCTCCTCACTCCTCTTCTCCACCACGAGGCGCTCCCGCTCATGCAAGGAGGCGATTTGCTGCCATTCTCGGTGCAGGTCGGCGGCCATGTTCCTATAGAGGCCCAAGTGCCAGTGGGCAGCATCCGCCTTCCTGCGCACCTTGGCAAGCTCGTTCTTCACTTGCAGGCAGCGTGCCTTCTCCTCCATCATCTTCCTCTCCAGGTGTCTGAGGTGCTCTTCGCACAGCTTCGGCTCTGGCTCAAGCTTCAGGCGCAACTTGGGAATCTCACCGTCCAGGAGGGTGTTCCGAAGGTGAACAGGTCCTTGCTCAGCTTGGTGGCTTGTTGGGTTTCTTGGGAGCTCTTCATTCCTCTGACGTGCCTTCTTCAGTGCCCTGGACGGCTTTAATTGGTTCACGGGGCTCCCGCCTGAGGGCACGTGGTCAGGGGAGGAGGAGCCAGTCTCTACCTGCCTCCTTGAGCCCCCACCTTCCAGATGATCTCCAAGCAGCTCTAGCACATGCATCCCCTTCAGGAGGATCTGGCTGAGGGTGTGCTGTTGGCTCTGGCCCTCAGCGCTGGCCTGCCGCCGCACTCCTCCTTCAGGAAGCTCTGGCCTGCCTGCCTGCCCTGCCTCGTCCTGCACTCTCTGTCCACAGCGGCCAATCTCCTGAACCAGCGGGTCTGCACTTGCCTGCAGATCACGGCTGTCCTTGAAGCCTTCTGGTGTTTTCCTCACCAGGGCTTCTCCATCTTCCCGGGCTGCTCCACAGATGGGATTTTCAGGAGGCAGCTGGTGAGGGCTCTTCAACAGCCTTTCCCGAACTCCCTTCAGCAGTTGCGTGGTGTTTCCCACTGACCAATACCCGGCATCTTGATTCAGGGCAGCCAGAGCAAGAAGCTGGAACGGGAGAGGACTGGCCTTCGGCTCGGATGATGCGACAGCTCCACGGGCTTGTGCGTCCGGTTCGGTCTTCTCCATGCCTTTTCCAGAGACTTCCTCGTTCTGGGCACACTGCCACTTTCTTCTTCGGAAGCTGAGTGCACTCTTTCCCAGGAACACCACCACTGCAGTGCACACCAGGATCTCCCAGCGAAACCCAGAGACTCGTGGCACATGTGGCCAACGTTCGTCTATCACCAACCCAGCAGCCCACAGCTGCTCCAGGACAGCCCACAGCGGCTCCAGAACTGTGTGGGGAGGCATTTGGATGGCCCCCAGCTGGCTCCAAAGAGCCTTGTGGCTTGGTCTCCGATCACCAGTGTCTTCTGGGCCACTAGGAAGTGCTTGGAACCCCTACGAGGGTTCCGTCTCCAACGCAAACCAGTGCCTGGCAACAGGAGCTGAAGGGAGGAGGGGTGGGGGAGGTGCACCTGAGTCTCCAAGGCACATCAGTGCCTGCAACCGGAGCTGACAGCAGGTGGGGTAGGGGAGGGGAATCGCTCTATTGTACACCTGAAACAAAGACAACCCTATCGATCAATTTCTCGGAAGTACAATTTCAACATTAAAAAAAATATATTTAAAAAGCAAACTAGGTATCCAAAGGAGAAAACGAACAAATATCCAAACACTGAGAAAGTAACCTTCTAGATGATCAAAGATCAAAGATCAAATCTCAATGCCTTGAAGTGAAGGAAAATGAACATACAACATATGAAAATGTGTGGGACACAGCACAATCAATGGACAGCACCATGTAGAGCAATCACTGCCTATGTTAGAAAGGAGGAGGAGCATCTGGGAGGCTCAGTCAGTTAGTCCAACTCTTGATTTTGACTCGGGTCATGATGAAACTCGAGGTTGTGAGACTGAACCTGCATTGTGCTGGTGCTGGGCATGGAGGCTGTTTAATAATCTCTCTCTCTCTCTCTCTCTCTGTACCCCTTCCCTGTCTCTCTCTCTCTCTCTCTCTCTGTCTCAAAACAATAAGCTCTCCACGTCAGAACCTAGAAAAAGATGAGAAAATAAAACTAAAGAAGAAAACCAAAGGAATCCTTCCACCCAGTTTCAAGATCTACAGCTATAGTAATCCAAAATGTGTGGTGCTGGTGAAGTGATAGACAAATGGAACAGTATAAAGATAGATAAGTGGAACAGGATCAAACCCAGAAAGAGACCAACCACCAACATGTCAATGGGATTCTGACAAAGGGGAAAAGCAATTCAATGGAGGAGTGACAGCGTTTTGAAGAAATGGTGCTAGAGCAAGTGGACTTCCAGAGACAAAGAAGAAGAAGGAGAAGAAGAAGAGGGAGGGGCAGAGAGGAGGAGGAGGTGGAGGTGGAGGACGAGGAGGACGAGGACCACAATCGAAGGCTCATCCTCTGTACAAAACTGAACTCGTGGCGCCTGGGTGACTCAGTCGCTGAGGCAGCCAGCTCTTCATTTCGGCTCTTGTCATGCTCTCAGGGTCCCGGGACAAAATCAGGCTCCAAGCTCACTGGGGAGTCTGCTTAAGGACGCTCTTTTCGCTTCTCCCTCCACCCCACGCCCCACTCATGCGCATGCTCACTCTCTCAAAAAGAAAAAAAAAATTTGTTAAATTAACTCAAAATTAATCACCGCCTTCTATGTAAAATGATAAATCTTCTAGGGAAAAAAATGTCCAGAATGGACAGCTAGGGAAAGAATCCTCCGACTGGACATCAAATCATGTTCCGTTCAAGAAGAGTTGATTCATTAGACATGATCCAACAATCAGAATTGGAAGTCTGTAATGTGTGAAACACCTTGTGAAGAAGACCCAAAAGGGGAGCTACAAACTGGGAGAAAATAGGTGCAAACCACATACCTGATAAAGGACTCCTGTCGGAAGGAGAGAACCTCAAAAGTTGACCCCCAAAGAAGCAAGCCATCCAGTCTGAAAAGAACAAAAACAAAAAAAATGGGCAAAAGACCGAAACACTTTACCAAAGAGTATACAGATGGAAATCCCATAAAAAGTTACCATCGGGGCAATTCAAATTCAAACTCCAATGAGCTCTCACTGCACACCTATCAGCATGATGCAAACCAAAAGCACCCGAGAGGGAGAGAGAGACCCCACTCCCCAATGCAAGGCAGGATGTGGAACGACTGGATCGCTCCTGCATCGCTGCTGGGAATGGAAGATGATAGAGCTCCCTCTTGAAAACAGTTCACAGTTCCTTTTCTTTTTCAAGGCCTGGATTTAAATTCCAGGGAACAAGCAGTAGAATATGCTTTTCGGGTGCACAGTAGAGTGACCCAACCCTCCACACAGTTTCTCTGAAAACTAGACTTGCAACCACCCTAGGACCCCAGTCATGGCACTCTTGGCATTTCTCTGAGAGAAATCCAAACTTACGTTTGCTCAAAAACCTGTACAGGAACGGATCTGTGTCCTGATGGAAGCAGTGGGGCTGCCAAGGGGGTAGAAGTGACTGCAGTGGTTGGATATTGACACTGGACAGCCTTGTAAGAGATGTTCTCATCTTGCTTCTTTGAAGGCCCCTTCCCATTCATGGTGGTCCTGGGGACAAGGAGAAAAGGAATGTCAACGATTTCAAGAAGTTGAAAGGATTTCAAGAAGTTGAAACCAAGCATTAGAACACCATCTCTTCTACATGAATTCATTCTCATATTCACCCCCAGGCTCCCAAAGCAGACAGGAGGGGTCTGGTCCAACAGGGGTTGCGGGCAGTGGCCCTTCCACAGGCCATCTCCCCTCCAGTCTAGAAGTCCAACGACCAGGTCCCAGGCTTTCAACTCATCTCATTCTCTCGGGGCCTTCTCTAGGGGCCCCAGGGAACATCTGGGCACTTTCTCTGCCTTCTAGGAGGCTCTGTGGGGCTGGGTCGAGTGCTATCAGCCGACTTGGACCACACTGCCAGGTGTCTCCCCCTGCATTTGCCACCCTTCGACACAGGAGGATCAAGTGGGAGGATGTCCTCTCAGAGAGATCCATGGCGATCAGCATAGATGTCCTTTCTCTTCCATTGTTTACCCTCATCTCTCAGGCGTTTCTACCATCTCTTGATTTCCCTGGAATTTCAACCCCAGGAGAGGGGGGGTGGGTCAGAAGCCCAACATTTGGCTTCCCACTCCTGTCTTTCTTGAAGGTTTTCCCCGAACCAATGGGCCTAAAACATCATTCATAACCTGATATGGTTTCTGTGGGCCAGCCATCCAGGTGCAACTAGCCAGGTCCCTGTGGCTCAGGATCTCTCACAAGGCTGCAGTCCAGAGGGCCTTTGGATCTTCAGTCATCTGCGGGCTTGTTGGGGGTAAGTCTGCTTTTGAGCTCACTCAGCTGGCTGTGAGCAGCCAGAGGCCCTCCATGGCTGGAAGCAAGAAATAGTCATTCCTTGCCCCATGGGCCTCTCCAGCATAAAGCTCCCAAGGAGCAGCTGGCTTCCCTGGGAACAGATGAGGGAGGGAGGGACGGAGGGCGGGCAAGCCCAAGAGGAGACCAGTCTCTTTGTCAACTCACCTCCGAAGGGACATCCTATCACTTTGGCCACATTCTGTCCTTTACAAGGGAGTCAGTAGTTCTGACTCGAAGCAAGAGGTAGACTATGGAACACAAAACGATGTGTACCCAAGATGGGAATCGTTGGAGACCCTTAAAGGCTGCCCTCCCTACTTGGCTGGGACTTGACCTCAGCTAGCCACCACTATAATCTCTGCATCCTTATATTATTATATATTATGTTAGATTATATTATATGCACTATTATCTTTGCATAGAATCATCACATCCTAGGACGTGAACGAGGGGAACATTTTAACAAGCCCTTCTGGGATCCTTCAGCAGCTTGCCTAGAAGTTCCTAGCCCAAGGGTGCCTGTCAGTTCAGTGTCTGGCTCCTGATTTCGGTTCAGGGCTGATCACGTGATCTGGGAAATCCAGACCAGCGTCTGGTTCAGCACTTGTGTCCGAAGCCTGACGAGGAATCTCTCTAACTCGGCCCCTCCCCCGCCTGCATGTGTGTGCGTTCCTTTGTGTGTGTGTGTGTGTATGTGTGCGCCGTCACGCTTTCTGTCTCTCCGAAGAAGAAGAAGAAGAAGAAGAAGAAGAAGAAGAAGAAGAAGAAGAAGAAGAAGAAGAACAGTAGTAGGCATTGTAGTAGAAGTTATTGGCACAGCAGGTGATCATTAGACAACCCTGGTTTGGAACAGGAGCTCTGAAATTCACTAGCTGTGTGATCTTGGGGCAAGTTGTTTCCCCTGTCTGAACCTCAGTCAAACATGACACACTGGGTTATTGGGACGATTAAGGGATCGATACAAGACACTTCAAACCGTCCCTTGCTTGGCATAGAATCCCTTAATCAAATCCATTCTCAGTAGCAGGAGTCTCAGCCATTGGATATTTTTATTTTTATTTGTGTTACGCTGAACACTGAAAAATATTCTCTCACACTCATACGGCTCCAGGGAATATGGAGCATCAGGCTAAAGGATGGGGTGGATCTCAAGTCAAAGGAGCCATGGGTATGGCTGAAGGGGTCAGCACAGGAGCTTCTGTGCTCTGGTTGTGAGTGTTGGTGGCTGCTGGGCAAGGGAATCAGACCTGCAGGGGACCCGAGAACTTGGAGTCTGGCCAGTGCACCCTTGCTCCCTTCTTGGGCTTCCTGGGTTTCAGGGGAGCCTTTGGCCCTTGAGGGTATTTGGAGGCTGTGCCCGGAACAGCAGGAGCAGGAGCAGGAGGCCCCCCGGAGACAGGCTGGACCTTGGGCCCAGAGTTGGCCAGCTTCTGCCTGAGGCAATGGTTTTGGGCCTGGAGCCTTTGGAACTCCCTCTCTGCCCACAGGACAGCCTTCTGGCTCTCCTCACTCCTCTTCTCCACCAGGAGGCGCTCCCGCTCATGCAAGGAGGCGATTTGCTGCCATTCTCGGTGCAGGTCGGCGGCCATGTTCCTATAGAGGCCCAAGTGCCAGTGGGCAGCATCCGCCTTCCTGCGCACCTTGGCAAGCTCGTTCTTCACTTGCAGGCAGCGTGCCTTCTCCTCCATCATCTTCCTCTCCAGGTGTCTGAGGTGCTCTTCGCACAGCTTCGGCTCTGCCTCAAGCTTCAGGCGCAACTTCGGAATCTCACCGTCCAGGAGGGTGTTCCGAAGGTGAACAGGTCCTTGCTCAGCTTGGTGGCTTGTTGGGTTTCTTGGGAGCTCTTCATTCCTCTGACGTGCCTTCTTCAGTGCCCTGGACGGCTTTAATTGGTTCACGGGGCTCCCGCCTGAGGGCACGTGGTCAGGGGAGGAGGAGCCAGTCTCCACCTGCCTCCTTGAGCCCCCACCTTCCAGATGATCTCCAAGCAGCTCTAGCACATGCATCCCCTTCAGGAGGATCTGGCTGAGGGTGTGCTGTTGGCTCTGGCCCTCAGCGCTGGCCTGCCGCCGCACTCCTCCTTCAGGAAGCTCTGGCCTGCCTGCCTGCCCTGCCTCGTCCTGCACTCTCTGTCCACAGCGGCCAATCTCCTGAACCAGCGGGTCTGCACTTGCCTGCAGATCACGGCTGTCCTTGAAGCCTTCTGGTGTTTTCCTCACCAGGGCTTCTCCATCTTCCCGGGCTGCTCCACAGATGGGATTTTCAGGAGGCAGCTGGTGAGGGCTCTTCAACAGCCTTTCCCGAACTCCCTTCAGCAGTTGCGTGGTGTTTCCCACTGACCAATACCCGGCATCTTGATTCAGGGCAGCCAGAGCAAGAAGCTGGAACGGGAGAGGACTGGCCTTCGGCTCGGATGATGCGACAGCTCCACGGGCTTGTGCGTCCGGTTCGGTCTTCTCCATGCCTTTTCCAGAGACTTCCTCGTTCTGGGCACACTGCCACTTTCTTCTTCGGAAGCTGAGTGCACTCTTTCCCAGGAACACCACCACTGCAGTGCACACCAGGATCTCCCAGCGAAACCCAGAGACTCGTGGCACATGTGGCCAACGTTCGTCTATCACCAACCCAGCAGCCCACAGCTGCTCCAGGACAGCCCACAGCGGCTCCAGAACTGTGTGGGGAGGCATTTGGATGGCCCCCAGCTGGCTCCAAAGAGCCTTGTGGCTTGGTCTCCGATCACCAGTGTCTTCTGGGCCACTAGGAAGTGCTTGGAACCCCTACGAGGGTTCCGTCTCCAACGCAAACCAGTGCCTGGCAACAGGAGCTGAAGGGAGGAGGGGTGGGGGAGGTGCACCTGAGTCTCCAAGGCACATCAGTGCCTGCAACCGGAGCTGACAGCAGGTGGGGTAGGGGAGGGGAATCGCTCTATTGTACACCTGAAACAAAGACAACCCTATCGATCAATTTCTCGGAAGTACAATTTCAACATTAAAAAAAATATATTTAAAAAGCAAACTAGGTATCCAAAGGAGAAAACGAACAAATATCCAAACACTGAGAAAGTAACCTTCTAGATGATCAAAGATCAAAGATCAAATCTCAATGCCTTGAAGTGAAGGAAAATGAACATACAACATATGAAAATGTGTGGGACACAGCACAATCAATGGACAGCACCATGTAGAGCAATCACTGCCTATGTTAGAAAGGAGGAGGAGCATCTGGGAGGCTCAGTCAGTTAGTCCAACTCTTGATTTTGACTCGGGTCATGATGAAACTCGAGGTTGTGAGACTGAACCTGCATTGTGCTGGTGCTGGGCATGGAGGCTGTTTAATAATCTCTCTCTCTCTCTCTCTCTCTCTCTCTCTCTGTACCCCTTCCCTGTCTCTCTCTCTCTCTGTCTCAAAACAATAAGCTCTCCACGTCAGAACCTAGAAAAAGATGAGAAAATAAAACTAAAGAAGAAAACCAAAGGAATCCTTCCACCCAGTTTCAAGATCTACAGCTATAGTAATCCAAAATGTGTGGTGTTGGTGAAGGGATAGACAAATGGAACAGTATAAAGATAGATAAGTGGAACAGGATCAAACCCAGAAAGAGACCAACCACCAACATGTCAATGGGATTCTGACAAAGGGGAAAAGCAATTCAATGGAGGAGTGACAGCGTTTTGAAGAAATGGTGCTAGAGCAAGTGGACTTCCAGAGACAAAGAAGAAGAAGGAGAAGAAGAAGAGGGAGGGGCAGAGAGGAGGAGGAGGTGGAGGTGGAGGACGAGGAGGACGAGGACCACAATCGAAGGCTCATCCTCTGTACAAAACTGAACTCGTGGCGCCTGGGTGACTCAGTCGCTGAGGCAGCCAGCTCTTCATTTCGGCTCTTGTCATGCTCTCAGGGTCCCGGGACAAAATCAGGCTCCAAGCTCACTGGGGAGTCTGCTTAAGGACGCTCTTTTCGCTTCTCCCTCCACCCCACGCCCCACTCATGCGCATGCTCACTCTCTCAAAAAGAAAAAAAAAATTTGTTAAATTAACTCAAAATTAATCACCGCCTTCTATGTAAAATGATAAATCTTCTAGGGAAAAAAATGTCCAGAATGGACAGCTAGGGAAAGAATCCTCCGACTGGACATCAAATCATGTTCCGTTCAAGAAGAGTTGATTCATTAGACATGATCCAACAATCAGAATTGGAAGTCTGTAATGTGTGAAACACCTTGTGAAGAAGACCCAAAAGGGAAGCTACAAACTGGGAGAAAATAGGTGCAAACCACATACCTGATAAAGGACTCCTGTCGGAAGGAGAGAACCTCAAAAGTTGACCCCCAAAGAAGCAAGCCATCCAGTCTGAAAAGAACAAAAACAAAAAAAATGGGCAAAAGACCGAAACACTTTACCAAAGAGTATACAGATGGAAATCCCATAAAAAGTTACCATCGGGGCAATTCAAATTCAAACTCCAATGAGCTCTCACTGCACACCTATCAGCATGATGCAAACCAAATGCACCCGAGAGGGAGAGAGAGACCCCACTCCCCAATGCAAGGCAGGATGTGGAACGACTGGATCGCTCCTGCATCGCTGTTGGGAATGGAAGATGATAGAGCTCCCTCTTGAAAACAGTTCACAGTTCCTTTTCTTTTTCAAGGCCTGGATTTAAATTCCAGGGAACAAGCAGTAGAATATGCTTTTCGGGTGCACAGTAGAGTGACCCAACCCTCCACACAGTTTCTCTGAAAACTAGACTTGCAACCACCCTAGGACCCCAGTCATTGCACTCTTGGCATTTCTCTGAGAGAAATCCAAACTTACGTTTGCTCAAAAACCTGTACAGGAACGGATCTGTGTCCTGATGGAAGCAGTGGGGCTGCCAAGGGGGTACAAGTGACTGCAGTGGTTGGATATTGACACTGGACAGCCTTGTAAGAGATGTTCTCATCTTGCTTCTTTGAAGGCCCCTTCCCATTCATGGTGGTCCTGGGGACAAGGAGAAAAGGAATGTCAACGATTTCAAGAAGTTGAAAGGATTTCAAGAAGTTGAAACCAAGCATTAGAACACCATCTCTTCTACATGAATTCATTCTCATATTCACCCCCAGGCTCCCAAAGCAGACAGGAGGGGTCTGGTCCAACAGGGGTTGCGGGCAGTGGCCCTTCCACAGGCCATCTCCCCTCCAGTCTAGAAGTCCAACGACCAGGTCCCAGGCTTTCAACTCATCTCCTTCTCTCGGGGCCTTCTCTAGGGGCCCCAGGGAACTTCTGGGCTCTTTCTCTGCCTTCTAGGAGGCTCTGTGGGGCTGGGTCGAGTGCTCTCAGCCGACTTGGACCACACTGCCAGGTGTCTCCCCCTGCATTTGCCACCCTTCGACACAGGAGGATCAAGTGGGAGGATGTCCTCTCAGAGAGATCCATGGCGATCAGACTAGATGTCCTCTCTCTTCCATTGTTTACCCTCATCTCTCAGGCGTTTCTACCATCTCTTGATTTCCCTGGAATTTCAACCCCAGGAGAGGGGGGGTGGGTCAGAAGCCCAACATTTGGCTTCCCACTCCTGTCTTTCTTGAAGGTTTTCCCCGAACCAATGGGCCTAAAACAACATTCATAACCTGATATGGTTTCTGTGGGCCAGCCATCCAGGTGCAACTAGCCAGGTCCCTGTGGCTCAGGATCTCTCACAAGGCTGCAGTCCAGAGGGCCTCTGGATCTTCAGTCATCTGCGGGCTTGTTGGGGGTAAGTCTGCTTTTGAGCTCACTCAGCTGGCTGTGAGCAGCCAGAGGCCCTCCATGGCTGGAAGCAAGAAATAGTCATTCCTTGCCCCATGGGCCTCTCCAGCATAAAGCTCCCAAGGAGCAGCTGGCTTCCCTGGGAACAGATGAGGGAGGGAGGGACGGAGGGCGGGCAAGCCCAAGAGGAGACCAGTCTCTTTGTCAACTCACCTCCGAAGGGACATCCTATCACTTTGGCCACATTCTGTCCTTTACAAGGGAGTCAGTAGTTCTGACTCGAAGCAAGAGGTAGACTATGGAACACAAAACGATGTGTACCCAAGATGGGAATCGTTGGAGACCCTTAAAGGCTGCCCTCCCTACTTGGCTGGGACTTGACCTCAGCTAGCCACCACTATAATCTCTGCATCCTTCTATTATTATATATTATGTTAGATTATATTATATGCACTATTATCTTTGCATAGAATCATCACATCCTAGGACGTGAACGAGGGGAACATTTTACCAAGCCCTTCTGGGATCCTTCAGCAGCTTGCCTAGAAGTTCCCTGCCCAAGGGTGCCTGTCAGTTCAGTGTCTGGCTCCTGATTTCGGTTCAGGGCTGATCACGTGATCTGGGAAATCCAGACCAGGGTCTGGTTCAGCACTTGTGTCCGAAGCCTGACGAGGAATCTCTCTAACTCGGCCCCTCCCCCGCCTGCATGTGTGTGCGTTCCTTTGTGTGTGTGTGTGTGTATGTGTGCGCCGTCACCCTTTCTGTCTCTCCGAAGAAGAAGAAGAAGAAGAAGAAGAAGAAGAAGAAGAAGAAGAAGAAGAAGAAGAAGAAGAACAGTAGTAGGCATTGTAGTAGAAGTTATTGGCACAGCAGGTGATCATTAGACAACCCTGGTTTGGAACAGGAGCTCTGAAATTCACTAGCTGTGTGATCTTGGGGCAAGTTGTTTCCCCTGTCTGAACCTCAGTCAGACATGACACACTGGGTTATTGGGACGATTAAGGGATCGATACAAGACACTTCAAACCGTCCCTTGCTTGGCATAGAATCCCTTAATCAAATCCATTCTCAGTAGCAGTAGTCTCAGCCATTGGATATTTTTATTTTTATTTGTGTTACGCTGAACACTGAAAAATATTCTCTCACACTCATACGGCTCCAGGGAATATGGAGCATCAGGCTAAAGGATGGGGTGGATCTCAAGTCAAAGGAGCCATGGGTATGGCTGAAGGGGTCAGCACAGGAGCTTCTGTGCTCTGGTTGTGAGTGTTGGTGGCTGCTGGGCAAGGGAATCAGACCTGCAGGGGACCCGAGAACTTGGAGTCTGGCCAGTGCACCCTTGCTCCCTTCTTGGGCTTCCTGGGTTTCAGGGGAGCCTTTGGCCCTTGAGGGTATTTGGAGGCTGTGCCCGGAACAGCAGGAGCAGGAGCAGGAGGCCCCCCGGAGACAGGCTGGACCTTGGGCCCAGAGTTGGCCAGCTTCTGCCTGAGGCAATGGTTTTGGGCCTGGAGCCTTTGGAACTCCCTCTCTGCCCACAGGACAGCCTTCTGGCTCTCCTCACTCCTCTTCTCCACCAGGAGGCGCTCCCGCTCATGCAAGGAGGCGATTTGCTGCCATTCTCGGTGCAGGTCGGCGGCCATGTTCCTATAGAGGCCCAAGTGCCAGTGGGCAGCATCCGCCTTCCTGCGCACCTTGGCAAGCTCGTTCTTCACTTGCAGGCAGCGTGCCTTCTCCTCCATCATCTTCCTCTCCAGGTGTCTGAGGTGCTCTTCGCACAGCTTCGGCTCTGGCTCAAGCTTCAGGCGCAACTTCGGAATCTCACCGTCCAGGAGGGTGTTCCGAAGGTGAACAGGTCCTTGCTCAGCTTGGTGGCTTGTTGGGTTTCTTAGGAGCTCTTCATTCCTCTGACGTGCCTTCTTCAGTGCCCTGGACGGCTTTAATTGGTTCACGGGGCTCCCGCCTGAGGGCACGTGGTCAGGGGAGGAGGAGCCAGTCTCCACCTGCCTCCTTGAGCCCCCACCTTCCAGATGATCTCCAAGCAGCTCTAGCACATGCATCCCCTTCAGGAGGATCTGGCTGAAGGTGTGCAGTTGGCTCTGGCCCTCAGCGCTGGCCTGCCGCCGCACTCCTCCTTCAGGAAGCTCTGGCCTGCCTGCCTGCCCTGCCTCGTCCTGCACTCTCTGTCCACAGCGGCCAATCTCCTGAACCAGCGGGTCTGCACTTGCCTGCAGATCACGGCTGTCCTTGAAGCCTTCTGGTGTTTTCCTCACCAGGGCTTCTCCATCTTCCCGGGCTGCTCCACAGATGGGATTTTCATGAGGCAGCTGGTGAGGGCTCTTCAACAGCCTTTCCCGAACTCCCTTCAGCAGTTGCGTGGTGTTTCCCACTGACCAATACCCGGCATCTTGATTCAGGGCAGCCAGAGCAAGAAGCTGGAACGGGAGAGGACTGGCCTTCGGCTCGGATGATGCGACAGCTCCACGGGCTTGTGCGTCCGGTTCGGTCTTCTCCATGCCTTTTCCAGAGACTTCCTCGTTCTGGGCACACTGCCACTTTCTTCTTCGGAAGCTGAGTGCACTCTTTCCCAGGAACACCACCACTGCAGTGCACACCAGGATCTCCCAGCGAAACCCAGAGACTCGTGGCACATGTGGCCAACGTTCGTCTATCACCAACCCAGCAGCCCACAGCTGCTCCAGGACAGCCCACAGCGGCTCCAGAACTGTGTGGGGAGGCATTTGGATGGCCCCCAGCTGGCTCCAAAGAGCCTTGTGGCTTGGTCTCCGATCACCAGTGTCTTCTGGGCCACTAGGAAGTGCTTGGAACCCCTACGAGGGTTCCGTCTCCAACGCAAACCAGTGCCTGGCAACAGGAGCTGAAGGGAGGAGGGGTGGGGGAGGTGCACCTGAGTCTCCAAGGCACATCAGTGCCTGCAACCGGAGCTGACAGCAGGTGGGGTAGGGGAGGGGAATCGCTCTATTGTACACCTGAAACAAAGACAACCCTATCGATCAATTTCTCGGAAGTACAATTTCAACATTAAAAAAAATATATTTAAAAAGCAAACTAGGTATCCAAAGGAGAAAACGAACAAATATCCAAACACTGAGAAAGTAACCTTCTAGATGATCAAAGATCAAAGATCAAATCTCAATGCCTTGAAGTGAAGGAAAATGAACATACAACATATGAAAATGTGTGGGACACAGCACAATCAATGGACAGCACCATGTAGAGCAATCACTGCCTATGTTAGAAAGGAGGAGGAGCATCTGGGAGGCTCAGTCAGTTAGTCCAACTCTTGATTTTGACTCGGGTCATGATGAAACTCGAGGTTGTGAGACTGAACCTGCATTGTGCTGGTGCTGGGCATGGAGGCTGTTTAATAATCTCTCTCTCTCTCTCTCTCTCTCTCTCTCTGTACCCCTTCCCTGTCTCTCTCTCTCTCTCTCTCTCTGTCTCAAAACAATAAGCTCTCCACGTCAGAACCTAGAAAAAGATGAGAAAATAAAACTAAAGAAGAAAACCAAAGGAATCCTTCCACCCAGTTTCAAGATCTACAGCTATAGTAATCAAAAATGTGTGGTGTTGGTGAAGGGATAGACAAATGGAACAGTATAAAGATAGATAAGTGGAACAGGATCAAACCCAGAAAGAGACCAACCACCAACATGTCAATGGGATTCTGACAAAGGGGAAAAGCAATTCAATGGAGGAGTGACAGCGTTTTGAAGAAATGGTGCTAGAGCAAGTGGACTTCCAGAGACAAAGAAGAAGAAGGAGAAGAAGAAGAGGGAGGGGCAGAGAGGAGGAGGAGGTGGAGGTGGAGGACGAGGAGGACGAGGACCACAATCGAAGGCTCATCCTCTGTACAAAACTGAACTCGTGGCGCCTGGGTGACTCAGTCGCTGAGGCAGCCAGCTCTTCATTTCGGCTCTTGTCATGCTCTCAGGGTCCCGGGACAAAATCAGGCTCCAAGCTCACTGGGGAGTCTGCTTAAGGACGCTCTTTTCGCTTCTCCCTCCACCCCACGCCCCACTCATGCGCATGCTCACTCTCTCAAAAAGAAAAAAAAATTTGTTAAATTAACTCAAATTAATCACCGCCTTCTATGTAAAATGATAAATCTTCTAGGGAAAAAAATGTCCAGAATGGACAGCTAGGGAAAGAATCCTCCGACTGGACATCAAATCATGTTCCGTTCAAGAAGAGTTGATTCATTAGACATGATCCAACAATCAGAATTGGAAGTCTGTAATGTGTGAAACACCTTGTGAAGAAGACCCAAAAGGGAAGCTACAAACTGGGAGAAAATAGGTGCAAACCACATACCTGATAAAGGACTCCTGTCGGAAGGAGAGAACCTCAAAAGTGGACCCCCAAAGAAGCAAGCCATCCAGTCTGAAAAGAACAAAAACAAAAAAAATGGGCAAAAGACCGAAACACTTTACCAAAGAGTATACAGATGGAAATCCCATAAAATGTTACCATCGGGGCAATTCAAATTCAAACTCCAATGAGCTCTCACTGCACACCTATCAGCATGATGCAAACCAAATGCACCCGAGAGGGAGAGAGAGACCCCACTCCCCAATGCAAGGCAGGATGTGGAACGACTGGATCGCTCCTGCATCGCTGTTGGGAATGGAAGATGATAGAGCTCCCTCATGAAAACAGTTCACAGTTCCTTTTCTTTTTCAAGGCCTGGATTTAAATTCCAGGGAACAAGCAGTAGAATATGCTTTTCGGGTGCACAGTAGAGTGACCCAACCCTCCACACAGTTCCTCTGAAAACTAGACTTGCAACCACCCTAGGACCCCAGTCATTGCACTCTTGGCATTTCTCTGAGAGAAATCCAAACTTACGTTTGCTCAAAAACCTGTACAGGAACGGATCTGTGTCCTGATGGAAGCAGTGGGGCTGCCAAGGGGGTAGAAGTGACTGCAGTGGTTGAATATTGACACTGGACAGCCTTGTAAGAGATGTTCTCATCTTGCTTCTTTGAAGGCCCCTTCCCATTCATGGTGGTCCTGGGGACAAGTAGAAAAGGAATGTCAACGACTTCAAGAAGTTGAAACGATTTCAAGAAGTTGAAACCAAGCATTAGAACACCATCTCTTCTACATGAATTCATTCTCATATTCACCCCCAGGCTCCCAAAGAAGACAGGAGGGGTCTGGTCCAACAGGGGTTGCGGGCAGTGGCCCTTCCACAGGCCATCTCCCCTCCAGTCTAGAAGTCCAACGACCAGGTCCCA
Source organism: Meles meles (assembly GCF_922984935.1). NCBI lineage: Eukaryota > Metazoa > Chordata > Mammalia > Carnivora > Mustelidae > Meles > Meles meles. Next base: position 156,303 of record NW_025721224.1, on the reverse strand, counting down.
GGCTTTCAACTCATCTCATTCTCTCAGGGCCTTCTCTAGGGGCCCCAGGGAACATCTGGGCTCTTTCACTGCCTTCTAGGAGGCTCTGTGGGGCTGGGTCGAGTGCTCTCAGCCGACTTGGACCACACTGCCAGGTGTCTCCCCCTGCATTTGCCACCCTTCGACACAGGAGGATCAAGTGGGAGGATGTCCTCTCAGAGAGATCCATGGCGATCAGACTAGATGTCCTCTCTCTTCCATTGTTTACCCTCATCTCTCAGGCGTTTCTACCATCTCTTGATTTCCCTGGAATTTCAACCCCAGGAGAGGGGGGGTGGGTCAGAAGCCCAACATTTGGCTTCCCACTCCTGTCTTTCTTGAAGGTTTTCCCCGAACCAATGGGCCTAAAACAACATTCATAACCTGATATGGTTTCTGTGGGCCAGCCATCCAGGTGCAACTAGCCAGGTCCCTGTGGCTCAGCATCTCTCACAAGGCTGCAGTCCAGAGGGCCTCTGGATCTTCAGTCATCTGCGGGCTTGTTGGGGGTAAGTCTGCTTTTGAGCTCACTCAGCTGGCTGTGAGCAGCCAGAGGCCCTCCATGGCTGGAAGCAAGAAATAGTCATTCCTTGCCCCATGGGCCTCTCCAGCATAAAGCTCCCAAGGAGCAGCTGGCTTCCCTGGGAACAGATGAGGGAGGGAGGGACGGAGGGCGGGCAAGCCCAAGAGGAGACCAGTCTCTTTGTCAACTCACCTCCGAAGGGACATCCTATCACTTTGGCCACATTCTGTCCTTTACAAGGGAGTCAGTAGTTCTGACTCGAAGCAAGAGGTAGACTATGGAACACAAAACGATGTGTACCCAAGATGGGAATCGTTGGAGACCCTTAAAGGCTGCCCTCCCTACTTGGCTGGGACTTGACCTCAGCTAGCCACCACTATAATCTCTGCATCCTTATATTATTATATATTATGTTAGATTATATTATATGCACTATTATCTTTGCATAGAATCATCACAACCTAGGACGTGAACGAGGGGAACATTTTACCAAGCCCTTCTGGGATCCTTCAGCAGCTTGCCTAGAAGTTCCTTGCCCAAGGGTGCCTGTCAGTTCAGTGTCTGGCTCCTGATTTCGGTTCAGGGCTGATCACGTGATCTGGGAAATCCAGACCAGCGCCTGGTTCAGCACTTGTGTCCGAAGCCTGACGAGGAATCTCTCTAACTCGGCCCCTCCCCCGCCTGCATGTGTGTGCGTTCCTTTGTGTGTGTGTGTGTGTGTGTGTGTGTGTGTGTGTGTGTGTGTGCGCCGTCACCCTTTCTGTCTCTCCAAAGAAGAAGAACAAGAAGAAGAAGAAGAAGAAGAAGAAGAAGAAGAAGAAGAAGAAGAAGAAGAAGAAGAAGAAGAAAAGTAGTAGGCATAGTCGTAGAAGTTATTGGCACAGCAGGTGATCATTAGACAACCCTGGTTTGGAACGGGAGCTCTGAAATTCACTAGCTGTGTGATCTTGGGGCAAGTTGTTTCCCCTGTCTGAACCTCAGTCAGACATGACACACTGGGTTATTGGGACGATTAAGGGATCGATACAAGACACTTCAAACCGTCCCTTGCTTGGCATAGAATCCCTTAATCAAATCCATTCTCAGTAACAGGAGTCTCAGCCATTGGATATTTTTATTTTTATTTGTGTTATGCTTAACACTGAAAAATATTCTCTCACACTCATACGGCTCCAGGGAATATGGAGCATCAGGCTAAAGAATGGGGTGGATCTCAAGTCAAAGGAGCCATGGGTATGGCTGAAGGGGTAAGCACAGGAGCTTCTGTGCTCTGGTTGTGAGTGTTGGTGGCTGCTGGGCAAGGGAATCAGACCTGCAGGGGACCCGAGAACTTGGAGTATGGCCAGTGCACCCTTGCTCCCTTCTTGGGCTTCCTGGGTTTCAGGGGAGCCTTTGGCCCTTGAGGGTATTTGGAGGCTGTGCCCGGAACAGCAGGAGCAGGAGCAGGAGGCCCCCCGGAGACAGGCTGGACCTTGGGCCCAGAGTTGGCCAGCTTCTGCCTGAGGCAATGGTTTTGGGCCTGGAGCCTTTGGAACTCCCTCTCTGCCCACAGGACAGCCTTCTGGCTCTCCTCACTCCTCTTCTCCACCACGAGGCGCTCCCGCTCATGCAAGGAGGCGATTTGCTGCCATTCTGGGTGCAGGTCGGCGGCCATGTTCCTATAGAGGCCCAAGTGCCAGTGGGCAGCATCCGCCTTCCTGCGCACCTTGGCAAGCTCGTTCTTCACTTGCAGGCAGCGTGCCTTCTCCTCCATCATCTTCCTCTCCAGGTGTCTGAGGTGCTCTTCGCACAGCTTCGGCTCTGGCTCAAGCTTCAGGCGCAACTTCGGAATCTCACCGTCCAGGAGGGTGTTCCGAAGGTGAACAGGTCCTTGCTCAGCTTGGTGGCTTGTTGGGTTTCTTGGGAGCTCTTCATTCCTCTGACGTGCCTTCTTCAGTGCCCTGGACGGCTTGAATTGGTTCACGGGGCTCCCGCCTGAGGGCACGTGGTCAGGGGAGGAGGAGCCAGTCTCCACCTGCCTCCTTGAGCCCCCACCTTCCAGATGATCTCCAAGCAGCTCTAGCACATGCATCCCCTTCAGGAGGATCTGGCTGAGGGTGTGCTGTTGGCTCTGGCCCTCAGCGCTGGCCTGCCGCCGCACTCCTCCTTCAGGAAGCTCTGGCCTGCCTGCCTGCCCTGCCTCGTCCTGCACTCTCTGTCCACAGCTGCCAATCTCCTGAACCAGCGGGTCTGCACTTGCCTGCAGATCACGGCTGTCCTTGAAGCCTTCTGGTGTTTTCCTCACCAGGGCTTCTCCATCTTCCCGGGCTGCTCCACAGATGGGATTTTCAGGAGGCAGCTGGTGAGGGCTCTTCAACAGCCTTTCCCGAACTCCCTTCAGCAGTTGCGTGGTGTTTCCCACTGACCAATACCCGGCATCTTGATTCAGGGCAGCCAGAGCAAGAAGCTGGAACGGGAGAGGACTGGCCTTCGGCTCGGATGATGCGACAGCTCCACGGGCTTGTGCGTCCGGTTCGGTCTTCTCCATGCCTTTTCCAGAGACTTCCTCGTTCTGGGCACACTGCCACTTTCTTCTTCGGAAGCTGAGTGCACTCTTTCCCAGGAACACCACCACTGCAGTGCACACCAGGATCTCCCAGCGAAACCCAGAGACTCGTGGCACATGTGGCCAACGTTCGTCTATCACCAACCCAGCAGCCCACAGCTGCTCCAGGACAGCCCACAGCGGCTCCAGAACTGTGTGGGGAGGCATTTGGATGGCCCCCAGCTGGCTCCAAAGAGCCTTGTGGCTTGGTCTCCGATCACCAGTGTCTTCTGGGCCACTAGGAAGTGCTTGGAACCCCTACGAGGGTTCCGTCTCCAACGCAAACCAGTGCCTGGCAACAGGAGCTGAAGGGAGGAGGGGTGGGAGAGGTGCACCTGAGTCTCCAAGGCACATCAGTGCCTGCAACCGGAGCTGACAGCAGGTGGGGTAGGGGAGGGGAATCGCTCTATTGTACACCTGAAACAAAGACAACCCTATCGATCAATTTCTCGGAAGTACAATTTCAACATTAAAAAAAATATATTTAAAAAGCAAACTAGGTATCCAAAGGAGAAAACGAACAAATATCCAAACACTGAGAAAGAAACCTTCTAGATGATCAAAGATCAAAGATCAAATCTCAATGCCTTGAAGTGAAGGAAAATGAACATACAACATATGAAAATGTGTGGGACACAGCACAATCAATGGACAGCACCATGTAGAGCAATCACTGCCTATGTTAGAAAGGAGGAGGAGCATCTGGGAGGCTCAGTCAGTTAGTCCAACTCTTGATTTTGACTCGGGTCATGATTAAACTCGAGGTTGTGAGACTGAACCTGCATTGTGCTGGTGCTGGGCATGGAGGCTGTTTAATAATCTCTCTCTCTCTCTCTGTACCCCTTCCCTGTCTCTCTCTCTCTCTCTCTCTCTGTCTCAAAACAATAAGCTCTCCACGTCAGAACCTAGAAAAAGATGAGAAAATAAAACTAAAGAAGAAAACCAAAGGAATCCTTCCACCCAGTTTCAAGATCTTCAGCTATAGTAATCAAAAATGTGTGGTGTTGGTGAAGGGATAGACAAATGGAACAGTATAAAGATAGATAAGTGGAACAGGATCAAACCCAGAAAGAGACCAACCACCAACATGTCAATGGGATTCTGACAAAGGGGAAAAGCAATTCAATGGAGGAGTGACAGCGTTTTGAAGAAATGGTGCTAGAGCAAGTGGACTTCCAGAGACAAAGAAGAAGAAGGAGAAGAAGAAGAGGGAGGGGCAGAGAGGAGGAGGAGGTGGAGGTGGAGGACGAGGAGGACGAGGACCACAATCGAAGGCTCATCCTCTGTACAAAACTGAACTCGTGGCGCCTGGGTGACTCAGTCGCTGAGGCAGCCAGCTCTTCATTTCGGCTCTTGTCATGCTCTCAGGGTCCCGGGACAAAATCAGGCTCCAAGCTCACTGGGGAGTCTGCTTAAGGACGCTCTTTTCGCTTCTCCCTCCACCCCACGCCCCACTCATGCGCATGCTCACTCTCTCAAAAAGAAAAAAAAATTTGTTAAATTAACTCAAAATTAATCACCGCCTTCTATGTAAAATGATAAATCTTCTAGGGAAAAAAATGTCCAGAATGGACAGCTAGGGAAAGAATCCTCCGACTGGACATCAAATCATGTTCCGTTCAAGAAGAGTTGATTCATTAGACATGATCCAACAATCAGAATTGGAAGTCTGTAATGTGTGAAACACCTTGTGAAGAAGACCCAAAAGGGAAGCTACAAACTGGGAGAAAATAGGTGCAAACCACATACCTGATAAAGGACTCCTGTCGGAAGGAGAGAACCTCAAAAGTGGACCCCCAAAGAAGCAAGCCATCCAGTCTGAAAAGAACAAAAACAAAAAAAAATGGGCAAAAGACCGAAACACTTTACCAAAGAGTATACAGATGGAAATCCCATAAAAAGGTACCATCGGGGCAATTCAAATTCAAACTCCAATGAGCTCTCACTGCACACATATCAGCATGATGCAAACCAAATGCACCCGAGAGGGAGAGAGAGACCCCACTCCCCAATGCAAGGCAGGATGTGGAACGACTGGATCGCTCCTGCATCGCTGTTGGGAATGGAAGATGATAGAGCTCCCTCTTGAAAACAGTTCACAGTTCCTTTTCTTTTTCAAGGCCTGGATTTAAATTCCAGGGAACAAGCAGTAGAATATGCTTTTCGGGTGCACAGTAGAGTGACCCAACCCTCCACACAGTTTCTCTGAAAACTAGACTTGCAACCACCCGAGGACCCCAGTCATTGCACTCTTGGCATTTCTCTGAGAGAAATCCAAACTTACGTTTGCTCAAAAACCTGTACAGGAACGGATCTGTGTCCTGATGGAAGCAGTGGGGCTGCCAAGGGGGTAGAAGTGACTGCAGTGGTTGGATATTGACACTGGACAGCCTTGTAAGAGATGTTCTCATCTTGCTTCTTTGAAGGCCCCTTCCCATTCATGGTGGTCCTGGGGACAAGGAGAAAAGGAATGTCAACGATTTCAAGAAGTTGAAAGGATTTCAAGAAGTTGAAACCAAGCATTAGAACACCATCTCTTCTACATGAATTCATTCTCATATTCACCCCCAGGCTCCCAAAGAAGACAGGAGGGGTCTGGTCCAACAGGGGTTGCGGGCAGTGGCCCTTCCACAGGCCATCTCCCCTCCAGTCTAGAAGTCCAACGACCAGGTCCCAGGCTTTCAACTCATCTCATTCTCTAGGGGCCTTCTCTAGGGGCCCCAGGGAACATCTGGGCTCTTTCTCTGCCTTCTAGGAGGCTCTGTGGGGCTGGGTCGAGTGCTCTCAGCCGACTTGGACCACACTGCCAGGTGTCTCCCCCTGCATTTGCCACCCTTCGACACAGGAGGATCAAGTGGGAGGATGTCCTCTCAGAGAGATCCATGGCGATCAGACTAGATGTCCTCTCTCTTCCATTGTTTACCCTCATCTCTCAGGCGTTTCTACCATCTCTTGATTTCCCTGGAATTTCAACCCCAGGAGAGGGGGGGTGGGTCAGAAGCCCAACATTTGGCTTCCCACTCCTGTCTTTCTTGAAGGTTTTCCCCGAACCAATGGGCCTAAAACAACATTCATAACCTGATATGGTTTCTGTGGGCCAGCCATCCAGGTGCAACTAGCCAGGTCCCTGTGGCTCAGGATCTCTCACAAGGCTGCAGTCCAGAGGGCCTCTGGATCTTCAGTCATCTGCGGGCTTGTTGGGGGTAAGTCTGCTTTTGAGCTCACTCAGCTGGCTGTGAGCAGCCAGAGGCCCTCCATTGCTGGAAGCAAGAAATAGTCATTCCTTGCCCCATGGGCCTCTCCAGCATAAAGCTCCCAAGGAGCAGCTGGCTTCCCTGGGAACAGATGAGGGAGGGAGGGACGGAGGGCGGGCAAGCCCAAGAGGAGACCAGTCTCTTTGTCAACTCACCTCCGAAGGGACATCCTATCACTTTGGCCACATTCTGTCCTTTACAAGGGAGTCAGTAGTTCTGACTCGAAGCAAGAGGTAGACTATGGAACACAAAACGATGTGTACCCAAGATGGGAATCGTTGGAGACCCTTAAAGGCTGCCCTCCCTACTTGGCTGGGACTTGACCTCAGCTAGCCACCACTATAATCTCTGCATCCTTATATTATTATATATTATGTTAGATTATATTATATGCACTATTATCTTTGCATAGAATCATCACATCCTAGGACGTGAACGAGGGGAACATTTTACCAAGCCCTTCTGGGATCCTTCAGCAGCTTGCCTAGAAGTTCCTTGCCCAAGGGTGCCTGTCAGTTCAGTGTCTGGCTCCTGATTTCGGTTCAGGGCTGATCACGTGATCTGGGAAATCCAGACCAGCGTCTGGTTCAGCACTTGTGTCCGAAGCCTGACGAGGAATCTCTCTAACTCGGCCCCTCCCCCGCCTGCATGTGTGTGCGTTCCTTTGTGTGTGTGTGTGTGTGTGTGTGTGTATGTGTGCGCCGTCACCCTTTCTGTCTCTCCGAAGAAGAAGAAGAAGAAGAAGAAGAAGAAGAAGAAGAAGAAGAAGAAGAAGAAGAAGAAGAAAAAGAAGAAGAAGAAGAAGAAGAAGAAGAAGAAGAAGAAGAAGAAGAAGAAGAAGAAGAAGAAGAAGAAGAAGAAGAAGAAGAAGATGAAGAAGAAGAACAGTAGTAGGCATTGTAGTAGAAGTTATTGGCACAGCAGGTGATCATTAGACAACCCTGGTTTGGAACAGGAGCTCTGAAATTCACTAGCTGTGTGATCTTGGGGCAAGTTGTTTCCCCTGTCTGAACCTCAGTCAGACATGACACACTGGGTTATTGGGACGATTAAGGGATCGATACAAGACACTTCAAACCGTCCCTTGCTTGGCATAGAATCCCTTAATCAAATCCATTCTCAGTAGCAGTAGTCTCAGCCATTGGATATTTTTATTTTTATTTGTGTTACGCTGAACACTGAAAAATATTCTCTCACACTCATACGGCTCCAGGGAATATGGAGCATCAGGCTAAAGGATGGGGTGGATCTCAAGTCAAAGGAGCCATGGGTATGGCTGAAGGGGTCAGCACAGGAGCTTCTGTGCTCTGGTTGTGAGTGTTGGTGGCTGCTGGGCAAGGGAATCAGACCTGCAGGGGACCCGAGAACTTGGAGTCTGGCCAGTGCACCCTTGCTCCCTTCTTGGGCTTCCTGGGTTTCAGGGGAGCCTTTGGCCCTTGAGGGTATTTGGAGGCTGTGCCCGGAACAGCAGGAGCAGGAGCAGGAGGCCCCCCGGAGACAGGCTGGACCTTGGGCCCAGAGTTGGCCAGCTTCTGCCTGAGGCAATGGTTTTGGGCCTGTAGCCTTTGGAACTCCCTCTCTGCCCACAGGACAGCCTTCTGGCTCTCCTCACTCCTCTTCTCCACCAGGAGGCGCTCCCGCTCATGCAAGGAGGCGATTTGCTGCCATTCTCGGTGCAGGTCGGCGGCCATGTTCCTATAGAGGCCCAAGTGCCAGTGGGCAGCATCCGCCTTCCTGCGCACCTTGGCAAGCTCGTTCTTCACTTGCAGGCAGCGTGCCTTCTCCTCCATCATCTTCCTCTCCAGGTGTCTGAGGTGCTCTTCGCACAGCTTCGGCTCTGCCTCAAGCTTCAGGCGCAACTGCGGAATCTCACCGTCCAGGAGGGTGTTCCGAAGGTGAACAGGTCCTTGCTCAGCTTGGTGGCTTGTTGGGTTTCTTGGGAGCTCTTCATTCCTCTGACGTGCCTTCTTCAGTGCCCTGGACGGCTTTAATTGGTTCACGGGGCTCCCGCCTGAGGGCACGTGGTCAGGGGAGGAGGAGCCAGTCTCCACCTGCCTCCTTGAGCCCCCACCTTCCAGATGATCTCCAAGCAGCTCTAGCACATGCATCCCCTTCAGGAGGATCTGGCTGAGGGTGTGCTGTTGGCTCTGGCCCTCAGCGCTGGCCTGCCGCCGCACTCCTCCTTCAGGAAGCTCTGGCCTGCCTGCCTGCCCTGCCTCGTCCTGCACTCTCTGTCCACAGCTGCCAATCTCCTGAACCAGCGGGTCTGCACTTGCCTGCAGATCACGGCTGTCCTTGAAGCCTTCTGGTGTTTTCCTCAACAGGGCATCTCCATCTTCCCGGGCTGCTCCACAGATGGGATTTTCAGGAGGCAGCTGGTGAGGGCTCTTCAACAGCCTTTCCCGAACTCCCTTCAGCAGTTGCGTGGTGTTTCCCACTGACCAATACCCGGCATCTTGATTCAGGGCAGCCAGAGCAAGAAGCTGGAACGGGAGAGGACTGGCCTTCGGCTCGGATGATGCGACAGCTCCACGGGCTTGTGCGTCCGGTTCGGTCTTCTCCATGCCTTTTCCAGAGACTTCCTCGTTCTGGGCACACTGCCACTTTCTTCTTCGGAAGCTGAGTGCACTCTTTCCCAGGAACACCACCACTGCAGTGCACACCAGGATCTCCCAGCGAAACCCAGAGACTCGTGGCACATGTGGCCAACGTTCGTCTATCACCAACCCAGCAGCCCACAGCTGCTCCAGGACAGCCCACAGCGGCTCCAGAACTGTGTGGGGAGGCATTTGGATGGCCCCCAGCTGGCTCCAAAGAGCCTTGTGGCTTGGTCTCCGATCACCAGTGTCTTCTGGGCCACTAGGAAGTGCTTGGAACCCCTACGAGGGTTCCGTCTCCAACGCAAACCAGTGCCTGGCAACAGGAGCTGAAGGGAGGAGGGGTGGGGGAGGTGCACCTGAGTCTCCAAGGCACATCAGTGCCTGCAACCGGAGCTGACAGCAGGTGGGGTAGGGGAGGGGAATCGCTCTATTGTACACCTGAAACAAAGACAACCCTATCGATCAATTTCTCGGAAGTACAATTTCAACATTAAAAAAAATATATTTAAAAAGCAAACTAGGTATCCAAAGGAGAAAACGAACAAATATCCAAACACTGAGAAAGTAACCTTCTAGATGATCAAAGATCAAAGATCAAATCTCAATGCCTTGAAGTGAAGGAAAATGAACATACAACATATGAAAATGTGTGGGACACAGCACAATCAATGGACAGCACCATGTAGAGCAATCACTGCCTATGTTAGAAAGGAGGAGGAGCATCTGGGAGGCTCAGTCAGTTAGTCCAACTCTTGATTTTGACTCGGGTCATGATGAAACTCGAGGTTGTGAGACTGAACCTGCATTGTGCTGGTGCTGGGCATGGAGGCTGTTTAATAATCTCTCTCTCTCTCTCTCTCTCTCTCTCTGTACCCCTTCCCTGTCTCTCTCTCTCTCTCTCTCTCTGTCTCAAAACAATAAGCTCTCCACGTCAGAACCTAGAAAAAGATGAGAAAATAAAACTAAAGAAGAAAACCAAAGGAATCCTTCCACCCAGTTTCAAGATCTACAGCTATAGTAATCAAAAATGTGTGGTGTTGGTGAAGGGATAGACAAATGGAACAGTATAAAGATAGATAAGTGGAACAGGATCAAACCCAGAAAGAGACCAACCACCAACATGTCAATGGGATTCTGACAAAGGGGAAAAGCAATTCAATGGAGGAGTGACAGCGTTTTGAAGAAATGGTGCTAGAGCAAGTGGACTTCCAGAGACAAAGAAGAAGAAGGAGAAGAAGAAGAGGGAGGGGCAGAGAGGAGGAGGAGGTGGAGGTGGAGGACGAGGAGGACGAGGACCACAATCGAAGGCTCATCCTCTGTACAAAACTGAACTCGTGGCGCCTGGGTGACTCAGTCGCTGAGGCAGCCAGCTCTTCATTTCGGCTCTTGTCATGCTCTCAGGGTCCCGGGACAAAATCAGGCTCCAAGCTCACTGGGGAGTCTGCTTAAGGACGCTCTTTTCGCTTCTCCCTCCACCCCACGCCCCACTCATGCACATGCTCAATCTCTCAAAAAGAAAAAAAAAATTGTTAAATTAACTCAAAATTAATCACCGCCTTCTATGTAAAATGATAAATCTTCTAGGGAAAAAAATGTCCAGAATGGACAGCTAGGGAAAGAATCCTCCGACTGGACATCAAATCATGTTCCGTTCAAGAAGAGTTGATTCATTAGACATGATCCAACAATCAGAATTGGAAGTCTGTAATGTGTGAAACACCTTGTGAAGAAGACCCAAAAGGGAAGCTACAAACTGGGAGAAAATAGGTGCAAACCACATACCTGATAAAGGACTCCTGTCGGAAGGAGAGAACCTCAAAAGTGGACCCCCAAAGAAGCAAGCCATCCAGTCTGAAAAGAACAAAAACAAAAAAAATGGGCAAAAGACCGAAACACTTTACCAAAGAGTATACAGATGGAAATCCCATAAAAAGTTACCATCGGGGCAATTCAAATTCAAACTCCAATGAGCTCTCACTGCACACCTATCAGCATGATGCAAACCAAATGCACCCGAGAGGGAGAGAGAGACCCCACTCCCCAATGCAAGGCAGGATGTGGAACGACTGGATCGCTCCTGCATCGCTGTTGGGAATGGAAGATGATAGAGCTCCCTCTTGAAAACAGTTCACAGTTCCTTTTCTTTTTCAAGGCCTGGATTTAAATTCCAGGGAACAAGCAGTAGAATATGCTTTTCGGGTGCACAGTAGAGTGACCCAACCCTCCACACAGTTTCTCTGAAAACTAGACTTGCAACCACCCTAGGACCCCAGTCATGGCACTCTTGGCATTTCTCTGAGAGAAATCCAAACTTACGTTTGCTCAAAAACCTGTACAGGAACGGATCTGTGTCCTGATGGAAGCAGTGGGGCTGCCAAGGGGGTACAAGTGACTGCAGTGGTTGGATATTGACACTGGACAGCCTTGTAAGAGATGTTCTCATCTTGCTTCTTTGAAGGCCCCTTCCCATTCATGGTGGTCCTGGGGACAAGGAGAAAAGGAATGTCAACGATTTCAAGAAGTTGAAAGGATTTCAAGAAGTTGAAACCAAGCATTAGAACACCATCTCTTCTACATGAATTCATTCTCATATTCACCCCCAGGCTCCCAAAGCAGACAGGAGGGGTCTGGTCCAACAGGGGTTGCGGGCAGTGGCCCTTCCACAGGCCATCTCCCCTCCAGTCTAGAAGTCCAACGACCAGGTCCCAGGCTTTCAACTCATCTCATTCTCTAGGGGCCTTCTCTAGGGGCCCCAGGGAACATCTGGGCTCTTTCTCTGCCTTCTAGGAGGCTCTGTGGGGCTGGGTCGAGTGCTCTCAGCCGACTTGGACCACACTGCCAGGTGTCTCCCCCTGCATTTGCCACCCTTCGACACAGGAGGATCAAGTGGGAGGATGTCCTCTCAGAGAGATCCATGGCGATCAGACTAGATGTCCTCTCTCTTCCATTGTTTACCCTCATCTCTCAGGCGTTTCTACCATCTCTTGATTTCCCTGGAATTTCAACCCCAGGAGAGGGGGGGTGGGTCAGAAGCCCAACATTTGGCTTCCCACTCCTGTCTTTCTTGAAGGTTTTCCCCGAACCAATGGGCCTAAAACAACATTCATAACCTGATATGGTTTCTGTGGGCCAGCCATCCAGGTGCAACTAGCCAGGTCCCTGTGGCTCAGGATCTCTCACAAGGCTGCAGTCCAGAGGGCCTCTGGATCTTCAGTCATCTGCGGGCTTGTTGGGGGTAAGTCTGCTTTTGAGCTCACTCAGCTGGCTGTGAGCAGCCAGAGGCCCTCCATTGCTGGAAGCAAGAAATAGTCATTCCTTGCCCCATGGGCCTCTCCAGCATAAAGCTCCCAAGGAGCAGCTGGCTTCCCTGGGAACAGATGAGGGAGGGAGGGACGGAGGGCGGGCAAGCCCAAGAGGAGACCAGTCTCTTTGTCAACTCACCTCCGAAGGGACATCCTATCACTTTGGCCACATTCTGTCCTTTACAAGGGAGTCAGTAGTTCTGACTCGAAGCAAGAGGTAGACTATGGAACACAAAACGATGTGTACCCAAGATGGGAATCGTTGGAGACCCTTAAAGGCTGCCCTCCCTACTTGGCTGGGACTTGACCTCAGCTAGCCACCACTATAATCTCTGCATCCTTATATTATTATATATTATGTTAGATTATATTATATGCACTATTATCTTTGCATAGAATCATCACATCCTAGGACGTGAACGAGGGGAACATTTTACCAAGCCCTTCTGGGATCCTTCAGCAGCTTGCCTAGAAGTTCCTTGCCCAAGGGTGCCTGTCAGTTCAGTGTCTGGCTCCTGATTTCGGTTCAGGGCTGATCACGTGATCTGGGAAATCCAGACCAGCGTCTGGTTCAGCACTTGTGTCCGAAGCCTGACGAGGAATCTCTCTAACTCGGCCCCTCCCCCGCCTGCATGTGTGTGCGTTCCTTTGTGTGTGTGTGTGTGTGTGTGTGTGTATGTGTGCGCCGTCACCCTTTCTGTCTCTCCGAAGAAGAAGAAGAAGAAGAAGAAGAAGAAGAAGAAGAAGAAGAAGAAGAAGAAGAAGAAGAAGAAAAAGAAGAAGAAGAAGAAGAAGAAGAAGAAGAAGAAGAAGAAGAAGAAGAAGAAGAAGAAGAAGAAGAAGAAGAAGAAGATGAAGAAGAAGAACAGTAGTAGGCATTGTAGTAGAAGTTATTGGCACAGCAGGTGATCATTAGACAACCCTGGTTTGGAACAGGAGCTCTGAAATTCACTAGCTGTGTGATCTTGGGGCAAGTTGTTTCCCCTGTCTGAACCTCAGTCAGACATGACACACTGGGTTATTGGGACGATTAAGGGATCGATACAAGACACTTCAAACCGTCCCTTGCTTGGCATAGAATCCCTTAATCAAATCCATTCTCAGTAGCAGTAGTCTCAGCCATTGGATATTTTTATTTTTATTTGTGTTACGCTGAACACTGAAAAATATTCTCTCACACTCATACGGCTCCAGGGAATATGGAGCATCAGGCTAAAGGATGGGGTGGATCTCAAGTCAAAGGAGCCATGGGTATGGCTGAAGGGGTCAGCACAGGAGCTTCTGTGCTCTGGTTGTGAGTGTTGGTGGCTGCTGGGCAAGGGAATCAGACCTGCAGGGGACCCGAGAACTTGGAGTCTGGCCAGTGCACCCTTGCTCCCTTCTTGGGCTTCCTGGGTTTCAGGGGAGCCTTTGGCCCTTGAGGGTATTTGGAGGCTGTGCCCGGAACAGCAGGAGCAGGAGCAGGAGGCCCCCCGGAGACAGGCTGGACCTTGGGCCCAGAGTTGGCCAGCTTCTGCCTGAGGCAATGGTTTTGGGCCTGGAGCCTTTGGAACTCCCTCTCTGCCCACAGGACAGCCTTCTGGCTCTCCTCACTCCTCTTCTCCACCAGGAGGCGCTCCCGCTCATGCAAGGAGGCGATTTGCTGCCATTCTCGGTGCAGGTCGGCGGCCATGTTCCTATAGAGGCCCAAGTGCCAGTGGGCAGCATCCGCCTTCCTGCGCACCTTGGCAAGCTCGTTCTTCACTTGCAGGCAGCGTGCCTTCTCCTCCATCATCTTCCTCTCCAGGTGTCTGAGGTGCTCTTCGCACAGCTTCGGCTCTGGCTCAAGCTTCAGGCGCAACTTCGGAATCTCACCGTCCAGGAGGGTGTTCCGAAGGTGAACAGGTCCTTGCTCAGCTTGGTGGCTTGTTGGGTTTCTTGGGAGCTCTTCATTCCTCTGACGTGCCTTCTTCAGTGCCCTGGACGGCTTTAATTGGTTCACGGGGCTCCCGCCTGAGGGCACGTGGTCAGGGGAGGAGGAGCCAGTCTCCACCTGCCTCCTTGAGCCCCCACCTTCCAGATGATCTCCAAGCAGCTCTAGCACATGCATCCCCTTCAGGAGGATCTGGCTGAGGGTGTGCTGTTGGCTCTGGCCCTCAGCGCTGGCCTGCCGCCGCACTCCTCCTTCAGGAAGCTCTGGCCTGCCTGCCTGCCCTGCCTCGTCCTGCACTCTCTGTCCACAGCTGCCAATCTCCTGAACCAGCGGGTCTGCACTTGCCTGCAGATCACGGCTGTCCTTGAAGCCTTCTGGTGTTTTCCTCACCAGGGCTTCTCCATCTTCCCGGGCTGCTCCACAGATGGGATTTTCAGGAGGCAGCTGGTGAGGGCTCTTCAACAGCCTTTCCCGAACTCCCTTCAGCAGTTGCGTGGTGTTTCCCACTGACCAATACCCGGCATCTTGATTCAGGGCAGCCAGAGCAAGAAGCTGGAACGGGAGAGGACTGGCCTTCGGCTCGGATGATGCGACAGCTCCACGGGCTTGTGCGTCCGGTTCGGTCTTCTCCATGCCTTTTCCAGAGACTTCCTCGTTCTGGGCACACTGCCACTTTCTTCTTCGGAAGCTGAGTGCACTCTTTCCCAGGAACACCACCACTGCAGTGCACACCAGGATCTCCCAGCGAAACCCAGAGACTCGTGGCACATGTGGCCAACGTTCGTCTATCACCAACCCAGCAGCCCACAGCTGCTCCAGGACAGCCCACAGCGGCTCCACAACTGTGTGGGGAGGCATTTGGATGGCCCCCAGCTGGCTCCAAAGAGCCTTGTGGCTTGGTCTCCGATCACCAGTGTCTTCTGGGCCACTAGGAAGTGCTTGGAACCCCTACGAGGGTTCCGTCTCCAACGCAAACCAGTGCCTGGCAACAGGAGCTGAAGGGAGGAGGGGTGGGGGAGGTGCACCTGAGTCTCCAAGGCACATCAGTGCCTGCAACCGGAGCTGACAGCAGGTGGGGTAGGGGAGGGGAATCGCTCTATTGTACACCTGAAACAAAGACAACCCTATCGATCAATTTCTCGGAAGTACAATTTCAACATTAAAAAAAATATATTTAAAAAGCAAACTAGGTATCCAAAGGAGAAAACGAACAAATATCCAAACACTGAGAAAGTAACCTTCTAGATGATCAAAGATCAAAGATCAAATCTCAATGCCTTGAAGTGAAGGAAAATGAACATACAACATATGAAAATGTGTGGGACACAGCACAATCAATGGACAGCACCATGTAGAGCAATCACTGCCTATGTTAGAAAGGAGGAGGAGCATCTGGGAGGCTCAGTCAGTTAGTCCAACTCTTGATTTTGACTCGGGTCATGATTCAACTCGAGGTTGTGAGACTGAACCTGCATTGTGCTGGTGCTGGGAATGGAGGCTGTTTAATAATCTCTCTCTCTCTCTCTCTCTCTCTCTCTGTACCCCTTCCCTGTCTCTCTCTCTCTCTCTCTCTCTGTCTCAAAACAATAAGCTCTCCACGTCAGAACCTAGAAAAAGATGAGAAAATAAAACTAAAGAAGAAAACCAAAGGAATCCTTCCACCCAGTTTCAAGATCTACAGCTATAGTAATCAAAAATGTGTGGTGTTGGTGAAGGGATAGACAAATGGAACAGTATAAAGATAGATAAGTGGAACAGGATCAAACCCAGAAAGAGACCAACCACCAACATGTCAATGGGATTCTGACAAAGGGGAAAAGCAATTCAATGGAGGAGTGACAGCGTTTTGAAGAAATGGTGCTAGAGCAAGTGGACTTCCAGAGACAAAGAAGAAGAAGGAGAAGAAGAGGAGGGAGGGGCAGAGAGGAGGAGGAGGTGGAGGTGGAGGACGAGGAGGACGAGGACCACAATCGAAGGCTCATCCTCTGTACAAAACTGAACTCGTGGCGCCTGGGTGACTCAGTCGCTGAGGCAGCCAGCTCTTCATTTCGGCTCTTGTCATGCTCTCAGGGTCCCGGGACAAAATCAGGCTCCAAGCTCACTGGGGAGTCTGCTTAAGGACGCTCTTTTCGCTTCTCCCTCCACCCCACGCCCCACTCATGCGCATGCTCACTCTCTCAAAAAGAAAAAAAATTTGTTAAATTAACTCAAAATTAATCACCGCCTTCTATGTAAAATGATAAATCTTCTAGGGAAAAAAATGTCCAGAATGGACAGCTAGGGAAAGAATCCTCCGACTGGACATCAAATCATGTTCCGTTCAAGAAGAGTTGATTCATTAGACATGATCCAACAATCAGAATTGGAAGTCTGTAATGTGTGAAACACCTTGTGAAGAAGACCCAAAAGGGAAGCTACAAACTGGGAGAAAATAGGTGCAAACCACATACCTGATAAAGGACTCCTGTCGGAAGGAGAGAACCTCAAAAGTGGACCCCCAAAGAAGCAAGCCATCCAGTCTGAAAAGAACAAAAACAAAAAAAATGGGCAAAAGACCGAAACACTTTACCAAAGAGTATACAGATGGAAATCCCATCAAAAGTTACCATCGGGGCAATTCAAATTCAAACTCCAATGAGCTCTCACTGCACACCTATCAGCATGATGCAAACCAAATGCACCCGAGAGGGAGAGAGAGACCCCACTCCCCAATGCAAGGCAGGATGTGGAACGACTGGATCGCTCCTGCATCGCTGTTGGGAATGGAAGATGATAGAGCTCCCTCTTGAAAACAGTTCACAGTTCCTTTTCTTTTTCAAGGCCTGGATTTAAATTCCAGGGAACAAGCAGTAGAATATGCTTTTCGGGTGCACAGTAGAGAGACCCAACCCTCCACACAGTTTCTCTGAAAACTAGACTTGCAACCACCCTAGGACCCCAGTCATTGCACTCTTGGCATTTCTCTGAGAGAAATCCAAACTTACGTTTGCTCAAAAACCTGTACAGGAACGGATCTGTGTCCTGATGGAAGCAGTGGGGCTGCCAAGGGGGTAGAAGTGACTGCAGTGGTTGGATATTGACACTGGACAGCCTTGTAAGAGATGTTCTCATCTTGCTTCTTTGAAGGCCCCTTCCCATTCATGGTGGTCCTGGGGACAAGGAGAAAAGGAATGTCAACGATTTCAAGAAGTTGAAAGGATTTCAAGAAGTTGAAACCAAGCATTAGAACACCATCCCTTCTACATGAATTCATTCTCATATTCACCCCCAGGCTCCCAAAGCAGACAGGAGGGGTCTGGTCCAACAGGGGTTGCGGGCAGTGGCCCTTCCACAGGCCATCTCCCCTCCAGTCTAGAAGTCCAACGACCAGGTCCCAGGCTTTCAACTCATCTCATTCTCTAGGGGCCTTCTCTAGGGGCCCCAGGGAACATCTGGGCTCTTTCTCTGCCTTCTAGGAGGCTCTGTGGGGCTGGGTCGAGTGCTCTCAGCCGACTTGGACCACACTGCCAGGTGTCTCCCCCTGCATTTGCCACCCTTCGACACAGGAGGATCAAGTGGGAGGATGTCCTCTCAGAGAGATCCATGGCGATCAGACTAGATGTCCTCTCTCTTCCATTGTTTACCCTCATCTCTCAGGCGTTTCTACCATCTCTTGATTTCCCTGGAATTTCAACCCCAGGAGAGGGGGGGTGGGTCAGAAGCCCAACATTTGGCTTCCCACTCCTGTCTTTCTTGAAGGTTTTCCCCGAACCAATGGGCCTAAAACAACATTCATAACCTGATATGGTTTCTGTGGGCCAGCCATCCAGGTGCAACTAGCCAGGTCCCTGTGGCTCAGGATCTCTCACAAGGCTGCAGTCCAGAGGGCCTCTGGATCTTCAGTCATCTGCGGGCTTGTTGGGGGTAAGTCTGCTTTTGAGCTCACTCAGCTGGCTGTGAGCAGCCAGAGGCCCTCCATTGCTGGAAGCAAGAAACAGTCATTCCTTGCCCCATGGGCCTCTCCAGCATAAAGCTCCCAAGGAGCAGCTGGCTTCCCTGGGAACAGATGAGGGAGGGAGGGACGGAGGGCGGGCAAGCCCAAGAGGAGACCAGTCTCTTTGTCAACTCACCTCCGAAGGGACATCCTATCACTTTGGCCACATTCTGTCCTTTACAAGGGAGTCAGTAGTTCTGACTCGAAGCAAGAGGTAGACTATGGAACACAAAACGATGTGTACCCAAGATGGGAATCGTTGGAGACCCTTAAAGGCTGCCCTCCCTACTTGGCTGGGACTTGACCTCAGCTAGCCACCACTATAATCTCTGCATCCTTATATTATTATATATTATGTTAGATTATATTATATGCACTATTATCTTTGCATAGAATCATCACATCCTAGGACGTGAACGAGGGGAACATTTTACCAAGCCCTTCTGGGATCCTTCAGCAGCTTGCCTAGAAGTTCCTTGCCCAAGGGTGCCTGTCAGTTCAGTGTCTGGCTCCTGATTTCGGTTCAGGGCTGATCACGTGATCTGGGAAATCCAGACCAGCGCCTGGTTCAGCACTTGTGTCCGAAGCCTGACGAGGAATCTCTCTAACTCGGCCCCTCCCCCGCCTGCATGTGTGTGCGTTCCTTTGTGAGTGTGTGTGTGTATGTGTGCGCCGTCACCCTTTCTGTCTCTCCGAAGAAGAAGAAGAAGAAGAAGAAGAAGAAGAAGAAGAAGAAGAAGAAGAAGAACAGTAGTAGGCATTGTAGTAGAAGTTATTGGCACAGCAGGTGATCATTAGACAACCCTGGTTTGGAACAGGAGCTCTGAAATTCACTAGCTGTGTGATCTTGGGGCAAGTTGTTTCCCCTGTCTGAACCTCAGTCAGACATGACACACTGGGTTATTGGGACGATTAAGGGATCGATACAAGACACTTCAAACCGTCCCTTGCTTGGCATAGAATCCCTTAATCAAATCCATTCTCAGTAGCAGTAGTCTCAGCCATTGGATATTTTTATTTTTATTTGTGTTACGCTGAACACTGAAAAATATTCTCTCACACTCATACGGCTCCAGGGAATATGGAGCATCAGGCTAAAGGATGGGGTGGATCTCAAGTCAAAGGAGCCATGGGTATGGCTGAAGGGGTCAGCACAGGAGCTTTGGTGCTCTGGTTGTGAGTGTTGGTGGCTGCTGGGCAAGGGAATCAGACCTGCAGGGGACCCGAGAACTTGGAGTCTGGCCAGTGCACCCTTGCTCCCTTCTTGGGCTTCCTGGGTTTCAGGGGAGCCTTTGGCCCTTGAGGGTATTTGGAGGCTGTGCCCGGAACAGCAGGAGCAGGAGCAGGAGGCCCCCCGGAGACAGGCTGGACCTTGGGCCCAGAGTTGGCCAGCTTCTGCCTGAGGCAATGGTTTTGGGCCTGGAGCCTTTGGAACTCCCTCTCTGCCCACAGGACAGCCTTCTGGCTCTCCTCACTCCTCTTCTCCACCAGGAGGCGCTCCCGCTCATGCAAGGAGGCGATTTGCTGCCATTCTCGGTGCAGGTCGGCGGCCATGTTCCTATAGAGGCCCAAGTGCCAGTGGGCAGCATCCGCCTTCCTGCGCACCTTGGCAAGCTCGTTCTTCACTTGCAGGCAGCGTGCCTTCTCCTCCATCATCTTCCTCTCCAGGTGTCTGAGGTGCTCTTCGCACAGCTTCGGCTCTGCCTCAAGCTTCAGGCGCAACTGCGGAATCTCACCGTCCAGGAGGGTGTTCCGAAGGTGAACAGGTCCTTGCTCAGCTTGGTGGCTTGTTGGGTTTCTTGGGAGCTCTTCATTCCTCTGACGTGCCTTCTTCAGTGCCCTGGACGGCTTTAATTGGTTCACGGGGCTCCCGCCTGAGGGCACGTGGTCAGGGGAGGAGGAGCCAGTCTCCACCTGCCTCCTTGAGCCCCCACCTTCCAGATGATCTCCAAGCAGCTCTAGCACATGCATCCCCTTCAGGAGGATCTGGCTGAGGGTGTGCTGTTGGCTCTGGCCCTCAGCGCTGGCCTGCCGCCGCACTCCTCCTTCAGGAAGCTCTGGCCTGCCTGCCTGCCCTGCCTCGTCCTGCACTCTCTGTCCACAGCTGCCAATCTCCTGAACCAGCGGGTCTGCACTTGCCTGCAGATCACGGCTGTCCTTGAAGCCTTCTGGTGTTTTCCTCAGCAGGGCTTCTCCATCTTCCCGGGCTGCTCCACAGATGGGATTTTCAGGAGGCAGCTGGTGAGGGCTCTTCAACAGCCTTTCCCGAACTCCCTTCAGCAGTTGCGTGGTGTTTCCCACTGACCAATACCCGGCATCTTGATTCAGGGCAGCCAGAGCAAGAAGCTGGAACGGGAGAGGACTGGCCTTCGGCTCGGATGATGCGACAGCTCCACGGGCTTGTGCGTCCGGTTCGGTCTTCTCCATGCCTTTTCCAGAGACTTCCTCGTTCTGGGCACACTGCCACTTTCTTCTTCGGAAGCTGAGTGCACTCTTTCCCAGGAACACCACCACTGCAGTGCACACCAGGATCTCCCAGCGAAACCCAGAGACTCGTGGCACATGTGGCCAACGTTCGT
Organism: Meles meles; assembly: GCF_922984935.1. NCBI lineage: Eukaryota > Metazoa > Chordata > Mammalia > Carnivora > Mustelidae > Meles > Meles meles. The sequence goes on along the minus strand of NW_025721224.1, from coordinate 135,558 downwards.
CTATCACCAACCCAGCAGCCCACAGCTGCTCCAGGACAGCCCACAGCGGCTCCAGAACTGTGTGGGGAGGCATTTGGATGGCCCCCAGCTGGCTCCAAAGAGCCTTGTGGCTTGGTCTCCGATCACCAGTGTCTTCTGGGCCACTAGGAAGTGCTTGGAACCCCTACGAGGGTTCCGTCTCCAACGCAAACCAGTGCCTGGCAACAGGAGCTGAAGGGAGGAGGGGTGGGGGAGGTGCACCTGAGTCTCCAAGGCACATCAGTGCCTGCAACCGGAGCTGACAGCAGGTGGGGTAGGGGAGGGGAATCGCTCTATTGTACACCTGAAACAAAGACAACCCTATCGATCAATTTCTCGGAAGTACAATTTCAACATTAAAAAAAATATATTTAAAAAGCAAACTAGGTATCCAAAGGAGAAAACGAACAAATATCCAAACACTGAGAAAGTAACCTTCTAGATGATCAAAGATCAAAGATCAAATCTCAATGCCTTGAAGTGAAGGAAAATGAACATACAACATATGAAAATGTGTGGGACACAGCACAATCAATGGACAGCACCATGTAGAGCAATCACTGCCTATGTTAGAAAGGAGGAGGAGCATCTGGGAGGCTCAGTCAGTTAGTCCAACTCTTGATTTTGACTCGGGTCATGATGAAACTCGAGGTTGTGAGACTGAACCTGCATTGTGCTGGTGCTGGGCATGGAGGCTGTTTAATAATCTCTCTCTCTCTCTCTCTGTACCCCTTCCCTGTCTCTCTCTCTCTCTCTCTCTCTGTCTCAAAACAATAAGCTCTCCACGTCAGAACCTAGAAAAAGATGAGAAAATAAAACTAAAGAAGAAAACCAAAGGAATCCTTCCACCCAGTTTCAAGATCTACAGCTATAGTAATCAAAAATGTGTGGTGTTGGTGAAGGGATAGACAAATGGAACAGTATAAAGATAGATAAGTGGAACAGGATCAAACCCAGAAAGAGACCAACCACCAACATGTCAATGGGATTCTGACAAAGGGGAAAAGCAATTCAATGGAGGAGTGACAGCGTTTTGAAGAAATGGTGCTAGAGCAAGTGGACTTCCAGAGACAAAGAAGAAGAAGGAGAAGAAGAAGAGGGAGGGGCAGAGAGGAGGAGGAGGTGGAGGTGGAGGACGAGGAGGACGAGGACCACAATCGAAGGCTCATCCTCTGTACAAAACTGAACTCGTGGCGCCTGGGTGACTCAGTCGCTGAGGCAGCCAGCTCTTCATTTCGGCTCTTGTCATGCTCTCAGGGTCCCGGGACAAAATCAGGCTCCAAGCTCACTGGGGAGTCTGCTTAAGGACGCTCTTTTCGCTTCTCCCTCCACCCCACGCCCCACTCATGCGCATGCTCACTCTCTCAAAAAGAAAAAAAAATTTGTTAAATTAACTCAAAATTAATCACCGCCTTCTATGTAAAATGATAAATCTTCTAGGGAAAAAAATGTCCAGAATGGACAGCTAGGGAAAGAATCCTCCGACTGGACATCAAATCATGTTCCGTTCAAGAAGAGTTGATTCATTAGACATGATCCAACAATCAGAATTGGAAGTCTGTAATGTGTGAAACACCTTGTGAAGAAGACCCAAAAGGGAAGCTACAAACTGGGAGAAAATAGGTGCAAACCACATACCTGATAAAGGACTCCTGTCGGAAGGAGAGAACCTCAAAAGTGGACCCCCAAAGAAGCAAGCCATCCAGTCTGAAAAGAACAAAAACAAAAAAAATGGGCAAAAGACCGAAACACTTTACCAAAGAGTATACAGATGGAAATCCCATAAAAAGTTACCATCGGGGCAATTCAAATTCAAACTCCAATGAGCTCTCACTGCACACCTATCAGCATGATGCAAACCAAATGCACCCGAGAGGGAGAGAGAGACCCCACTCCCCAATGCAAGGCAGGATGTGGAACGACTGGATCGCTCCTGCATCGCTGTTGGGAATGGAAGGTGATAGAGCTCCCTCTTGAAAACAGTTCACAGTTCCTTTTCTTTTTCAAGGCCTGGATTTAAATTCCAGGGAACAAGCAGTAGAATATGCTTTTCGGGTGCACAGTAGAGTGACCCAACCCTCCACACAGTTTCTCTGAAAACTAGACTTGCAACCACCCTAGGACCCCAGTCATGGCACTCTTGGCATTTCTCTGAGAGAAATCCAAACTTACGTTTGCTCAAAAACCTGTACAGGAACGGATCTGTGTCCTGATGGAAGCAGTGGGGCTGCCAAGGGGGTAGAAGTGACTGCAGTGGTTGGATATTGACACTGGACAGCCTTGTAAGAGATGTTCTCATCTTGCTTCTTTGAAGGCCCCTTCCCATTCATGGTGGTCCTGGGGACAAGGAGAAAAGGAATGTCAACGATTTCAAGAAGTTGAAAGGATTTCAAGAAGTTGAAACCAAGCATTAGAACACCATCTCTTCTACATGAATTCATTCTCATATTCACCCCCAGGCTCCCAAAGCAGACAGGAGGGGTCTGGTCCAACAGGGGTTGCGGGCAGTGGCCCTTCCACAGGCCATCTCCCCTCCAGTCTAGAAGTCCAACGACCAGGTCCCAGGCTTTCAACTCATCTCATTCTCTAGGGGCCTTCTCTAGGGGCCCCAGGGAACATCTGGGCTCTTTCTCTGCCTTCTAGGAGGCTCTGTGGGGCTGGGTCGAGTGCTCTCAGCCGACTTGGACCACACTGCCAGGTGTCTCCCCCTGCATTTGCCACCCTTCGACACAGGAGGATCAAGTGGGAGGATGTCCTCTCAGAGAGATCCATGGCGATCAGACTAGATGTCCTCTCTCTTCCATTGTTTACCCTCATCTCTCAGGCGTTTCTACCATCTCTTGATTTCCCTGGAATTTCAACCCCAGGAGAGGGGGGGTGGGTCAGAAGCCCAACATTTGGCTTCCCACTCCTGTCTTTCTTGAAGGTTTTCCCCGAACCAATGGGCCTAAAACAACATTCATAACCTGATATGGTTTCTGTGGGCCAGCCATCCAGGTGCAACTAGCCAGGTCCCTGTGGCTCAGGATCTCTCACAAGGCTGCAGTCCAGAGGGCCTCTGGATCTTCAGTCATCTGCGGGCTTGTTGGGGGTAAGTCTGCTTTTGAGCTCACTCAGCTGGCTGTGAGCAGCCAGAGGCCCTCCATTGCTGGAAGCAAGAAATAGTCATTCCTTGCCCCATGGGCCTCTCCAGCATAAAGCTCCCAAGGAGCAGCTGGCTTCCCTGGGAACAGATGAGGGAGGGAGGGACGGAGGGCGGGCAAGCCCAAGAGGAGACCAGTCTCTTTGTCAACTCACCTCCGAAGGGACATCCTATCACTTTGGCCACATTCTGTCCTTTACAAGGGAGTCAGTAGTTCTGACTCGAAGCAAGAGGTAGACTATGGAACACAAAACGATGTGTACCCAAGATGGGAATCGTTGGAGACCCTTAAAGGCTGCCCTCCCTACTTGGCTGGGACTTGACCTCAGCTAGCCACCACTATAATCTCTGCATCCTTATATTATTATATATTATGTTAGATTATATTATATGCACTATTATCTTTGCATAGAATCATCACATCCTAGGACGTGAACGAGGGGAACATTTTACCAAGCCCTTCTGGGATCCTTCAGCAGCTTGCCTAGAAGTTCCTTGCCCAAGGGTGCCTGTCAGTTCAGTGTCTGGCTCCTGATTTCGGTTCAGGGCTGATCACGTGATCTGGGAAATCCAGACCAGCGTCTGGTTCAGCACTTGTGTCCGAAGCCTGACGAGGAATCTCTCTAACTCGGCCCCTCCCCGGCCTGCATGTGTGTGCGTTCCTTTGTGTGTGTGTGTGTGTATGTGTGCGCCGTCACCCTTTCTGTCTCTCCGAAGAAGAAGAAGAAGAAGAAGAAGAAGAAGAAGAAGAAGAAGAAGAAGAAGAAGAAGAAGAAGATGAAGAAGAAGAACAGTAGTAGGCATTGTAGTAGAAGTTATTGGCACAGCAGGTGATCATTAGACAACCCTGGTTTGGAACAGGAGCTCTGAAATTCACTAGCTGTGTGATCTTGGGGCAAGTTGTTTCCCCTGTCTGAACCTCAGTCAGACATGACACACTGGGTTATTGGGACGATTAAGGGATCGATACAAGACACTTCAAACCGTCCCTTGCTTGGCATAGAATCCCTTAATCAAATCCATTCTCAGTAGCAGTAGTCTCAGCCATCGGATATTTTTATTTTTATTTGTGTTACGCTGAACACTGAAAAATATTCTCTCACACTCATACGGCTCCAGGGAATATGGAGCATCAGGCTAAAGGATGGGGTGGATCTCAAGTCAAAGGAGCCATGGGTATGGCTGAAGGGGTCAGCACAGGAGCTTCTGTGCTCTGGTTGTGAGTGTTGGTGGCTGCTGGGCAAGGGAATCAGACCTGCAGGGGACCCGAGAACTTGGAGTCTGGCCAGTGCACCCTTGCTCCCTTCTTGGGCTTCCTGGGTTTCAGGGGAGCCTTTGGCCCTTGAGGGTATTTGGAGGCTGTGCCCGGAACAGCAGGAGCAGGAGCAGGAGGCCCCCCGGAGACAGGCTGGACCTTGGGCCCAGAGTTGGCCAGCTTCTGCCTGAGGCAATGGTTTTGGGCCTGGAGCCTTTGGAACTCCCTCTCTGCCCACAGGACAGCCTTCTGGCTCTCCTCACTCCTCTTCTCCACCAGGAGGCGCTCCCGCTCATGCAAGGAGGCGATTTGCTGCCATTCTCGGTGCAGGTCGGCGGCCATGTTCCTATAGAGGCCCAAGTGCCAGTGGGCAGCATCCGCCTTCCTGCGCACCTTGGCAAGCTCGTTCTTCACTTGCAGGCAGCGTGCCTTCTCCTCCATCATCTTCCTCTCCAGGTGTCTGAGGTGCTCTTCGCACAGCTTCGGCTCTGGCTCAAGCTTCAGGCGCAACTTCGGAATCTCACCGTCCAGGAGGGTGTTCCGAAGGTGAACAGGTCCTTGCTCAGCTTGGTGGCTTGTTGGGTTTCTTGGGAGCTCTTCATTCCTCTGACGTGCCTTCTTCAGTGCCCTGGACGGCTTTAATTGGTTCACGGGGCTCCCGCCTGAGGGCACGTGGTCAGGGGAGGAGGAGCCAGTCTCCACCTGCCTCCTTGAGCCCCCACCTTCCAGATGATCTCCAAGCAGCTCTAGCACATGCATCCCCTTCAGGAGGATCTGGCTGAGGGTGTGCTGTTGGCTCTGGCCCTCAGCGCTGGCCTGCCGCCGCACTCCTCCTTCAGGAAGCTCTGGCCTGCCTGCCTGCCCTGCCTCGTCCTGCACTCTCTGTCCACAGCTGCCAATCTCCTGAACCAGCGGGTCTGCACTTGCCTGCAGATCACGGCTGTCCTTGAAGCCTTCTGGTGTTTTCCTCACCAGGGCTTCTCCATCTTCCCGGGCTGCTCCACAGATGGGATTTTCAGGAGGCAGCTGGTGAGGGCTCTTCAACAGCCTTTCCCGAACTCCCTTCAGCAGTTGCGTGGTGTTTCCCACTGACCAATACCCGGCATCTTGATTCAGGGCAGCCAGAGCAAGAAGCTGGAACGGGAGAGGACTGGCCTTCGGCTCGGATGATGCGACAGCTCCACGGGCTTGTGCGTCCGGTTCGGTCTTCTCCATGCCTTTTCCAGAGACTTCCTCGTTCTGGGCACACTGCCACTTTCTTCTTCGGAAGCTGAGTGCACTCTTTCCCAGGAACACCACCACTGCAGTGCACACCAGGATCTCCCAGCGAAACCCAGAGACTCGTGGCACATGTGGCCAACGTTCGTCTATCACCAACCCAGCAGCCCACAGCTGCTCCAGGACAGCCCACAGCGGCTCCAGAACTGTGTGGGGAGGCATTTGGATGGCCCCCAGCTGGCTCCAAAGAGCCTTGTGGCTTGGTCTCCGATCACCAGTGTCTTCTGGGCCACTAGGAAGTGCTTGGAACCCCTACGAGGGTTCCGTCTCCAACGCAAACCAGTGCCTGGCAACAGGAGCTGAAGGGAGGAGGGGTGGGGGAGGTGCACCTGAGTCTCCAAGGCACATCAGTGCCTGCAACCGGAGCTGACAGCAGGTGGGGTAGGGGAGGGGAATCGCTCTATTGTACACCTGAAACAAAGACAACCCTATCGATCAATTTCTCGGAAGTACAATTTCAACATTAAAAAAAATATATTTAAAAAGCAAACTAGGTATCCAAAGGAGAAAACGAACAAATATCCAAACACTGAGAAAGTAACCTTCTAGATGATCAAAGATCAAAGATCAAATCTCAATGCCTTTAGTGAAGGAAAATGAACATACAACATATGAAAATGTGTGGGACACAGCACAATCAATGGACAGCACCATGTAGAGCAATCACTGCCTATGTTAGAAAGGAGGAGGAGCATCTGGGAGGCTCAGTCAGTTAGTCCAACTCTTGATTTTGACTCGGGTCATGATGAAACTCGAGGTTGTGAGACTGAACCTGCATTGTGCTGGTGCTGGGCATGGAGGCTGTTTAATAATCTCTCTCTCTCTCTCTCTGTACCCCTTCCCTGTCTCTCTCTCTCTCTCTCTCTCTGTCTCAAAACAATAAGCTCTCCACGTCAGAACCTAGAAAAAGATGAGAAAATAAAACTAAAGAAGAAAACCAAAGGAATCCTTCCACCCAGTTTCAAGATCTACAGCTATAGTAATCAAAAATGTGTGGTGTTGGTGAAGGGATAGACAAATGGAACAGTATAAAGATAGATAAGTGGAACAGGATCAAACCCAGAAAGAGACCAACCACCAACATGTCAATGGGATTCTGACAAAGGGGAAAAGCAATTCAATGGAGGAGTGACAGCGTTTTGAAGAAATGGTGCTAGAGCAAGTGGACGTCCAGAGACAAAGAAGAAGAAGGAGAAGAAGAAGAGGGAGGGGCAGAGAGGAGGAGGAGGTGGAGGTGGAGGACGAGGAGGACGAGGACCACAATCGAAGGCTCATCCTCTGTACAAAACTGAACTCGTGGCGCCTGGGTGACTCAGTCGCTGAGGCAGCCAGCTCTTCATTTCGGCTCTTGTCATGCTCTCAGGGTCCCGGGACAAAATCAGGCTCCAAGCTCACTGGGGAGTCTGCTTAAGGACGCTCTTTTCGCTTCTCCCTCCACCCCACGCCCCACTCATGCGCATGCTCACTCTCTCAAAAAGAAAAAAAAATTTGTTAAATTAACTCAAAATTAATCACCGCCTTCTATGTAAAATGATAAATCTTCTAGGGAAAAAAATGTCCAGAATGGACAGCTAGGGAAAGAATCCTCCGACTGGACATCAAATCATGTTCCGTTCAAGAAGAGTTGATTCATTAGACATGATCCAACAATCAGAATTGGAAGTCTGTAATGTGTGAAACACCTTGTGAAGAAGACCCAAAAGGGAAGCTACAAACTGGGAGAAAATAGGTGCAAACCACATACCTGATAAAGGACTCCTGTCGGAAGGAGAGAACCTCAAAAGTGGACCCCCAAAGAAGCAAGCCATCCAGTCTGAAAAGAACAAAAACAAAAAAAATGGGCAAAAGACCGAAACACTTTACCAAAGAGTATACAGATGGAAATCCCATAAAAAGTTACCATCGGGGCAATTCAAATTCAAACTCCAATGAGCTCTCACTGCACACCTATCAGCATGATGCAAACCAAATGCACCCGAGAGGGAGAGAGAGACCCCACTCCCCAATGCAAGGCAGGATGTGGAACGACTGGATCGCTCCTGCATCGCTGTTGGGAATGGAAGATGATAGAGCTCCCTCTTGAAAACAGTTCACAGTTCCTTTTCTTTTTCAAGGCCTGGATTTAAATTCCAGGGAACAAGCAGTAGAATATGCTTTTCGGGTGCACAGTAGAGTGACCCAACCCTCCACACAGTTTCTCTGAAAACTAGACTTGCAACCACCCTAGGACCCCAGTCATTGCACTCTTGGCATTTCTCTGAGAGAAATCCAAACTTACGTTTGCTCAAAAACCTGTACAGGAACGGATCTGTGTCCTGATGGAAGCAGTGGGGCTGCCAAGGGGGTAGAAGTGACTGCAGTGGTTGGATATTGACACTGGACAGCCTTGTAAGAGATGTTCTCATCTTGCTTCTTTGAAGGCCCCTTCCCATTCATGGTGGTCCTGGGGACAAGGAGAAAAGGAATGTCAACGATTTCAAGAAGTTGAAAGGATTTCAAGAAGTTGAAACCAAGCATTAGAACACCATCTCTTCTACATGAATTCATTCTCATATTCACCCCCAGGCTCCCAAAGCAGACAGGAGGGGTCTGGTCCAACAGGGGTTGCGGGCAGTGGCCCTTCCACAGGCCATTTCCCCTCCAGTCTAGAAGTCCAACGACCAGGTCCCAGGCTTTCAACTCATCTCATTCTCTCGGGGCCTTCTATAGGGGCCCCAGGGAACATCTGGGCTCTTTCTCTGCCGTCTAGGAGGCTCTGTGGGGCTGGGTCGAGTGCTCTCAGCCGACTTGGACCACACTGCCAGGTGTCTCCCCCTGCATTTGCCACCCTTCGACACAGGAGGATCAAGTGGGAGGATGTCCTCTCAGAGAGATCCATGGCGATCAGACTAGATGTCCTCTCTCTTCCATTGTTTACCCTCATCTCTCAGGCGTTTCTACCATCTCTTGATTTCCCTGGAATTTCAACCCCAGGAGAGGGGGGGTGGGTCAGAAGCCCAACATTTGGCTTCCCACTCCTGTCTTTCTTGAAGGTTTTCCCCGAACCAATGGGCCTAAAACAACATTCATAACCTGATATGGTTTCTGTGGGCCAGCCATCCAGGTGCAACTAGCCAGGTCCCTGTGGCTCAGGATCTCTCACAAGGCTGCAGTCCAGAGGGCCTCTGGATCTTCAGTCATCTGCGGGCTTGTTGGGGGTAAGTCTGCTTTTGAGCTCACTCAGCTGGCTGTGAGCAGCCAGAGGCCCTCCATTGCTGGAAGCAAGAAACAGTCATTCCTTGCCCCATGGGCCTCTCCAGCATAAAGCTCCCAAGGAGCAGCTGGCTTCCCTGGGAACAGATGAGGGAGGGAGGGACGGAGGGCGGGCAAGCCCAAGAGGAGACCAGTCTCTTTGTCAACTCACCTCCGAAGGGACATCCTATCACTTTGGCCACATTCTGTCCTTTACAAGGGAGTCAGTAGTTCTGACTCGAAGCAAGAGGTAGACTATGGAACACAAAACGATGTGTACCCAAGATGGGAATCGTTGGAGACCCTTAAAGGCTGCCCTCCCTACTTGGCTGGGACTTGACCTCAGCTAGCCACCACTATAATCTCTGCATCCTTATATTATTATATATTATGTTAGATTATATTATATGCACTATTATCTTTGCATAGAATCATCACATCCTAGGACGTGAACGAGGGGAACATTTTACCAAGCCCTTCTGGGATCCTTCAGCAGCTTGCCTAGAAGTTCCTTGCCCAAGGGTGCCTGTCAGTTCAGTGTCTGGCTCCTGATTTCGGTTCAGGGCTGATCACGTGATCTGGGAAATCCAGACCAGCGTCTGGTTCAGCACTTGTGTCCGAAGCCTGACGAGGAATCTCTCTAACTCGGCCCCTCCCCCGCCTGCATGTGTGTGCGTTCCTTTGTGAGTGTGTGTGTGTATGTGTGCGCCGTCACCCTTTCTGTCTCTCCGAAGAAGAAGAAGAAGAAGAAGAAGAAGAAGAAGAAGAAGAAGAAGAAGAAGAAGAACAGTAGTAGGCATTGTAGTAGAAGTTATTGGCACAGCAGGTGATCATTAGACAACCCTGGTTTGGAACAGGAGCTCTGAAATTCACTAGCTGTGTGATCTTGGGGCAAGTTGTTTCCCCTGTCTGAACCTCAGTCAGACATGACACACTGGGTTATTGGGACGATTAAGGGATCGATACAAGACACTTCAAACCGTCCCTTGCTTGGCATAGAATCCCTTAATCAAATCCATTCTCAGTAGCAGTAGTCTCAGCCATCGGATATTTTTATTTTTATTTGTGTTACGCTGAACACTGAAAAATATTCTCTCACACTCATACGGCTCCAGGGAATATGGAGCATCAGGCTAAAGGATGGGGTGGATCTCAAGTCAAAGGAGCCATGGGTATGGCTGAAGGGGTCAGCACAGGAGCTTCTGTGCTCTGGTTGTGAGTGTTGGTGGCTGCTGGGCAAGGGAATCAGACCTGCAGGGGACCCGAGAACTTGGAGTCTGGCCAGTGCACCCTTGCTCCCTTCTTGGGCTTCCTGGGTTTCAGGGGAGCCTTTGGCCCTTGAGGGTATTTGGAGGCTGTGCCCGGAACAGCAGGAGCAGGAGCAGGAGGCCCCCCGGAGACAGGCTGGACCTTGGGCCCAGAGTTGGCCAGCTTCTGCCTGAGGCAATGGTTTTGGGCCTGGAGCCTTTGGAACTCCCTCTCTGCCCACAGGACAGCCTTCTGGCTCTCCTCACTCCTCTTCTCCACCAGGAGGCGCTCCCGCTCATGCAAGGAGGCGATTTGCTGCCATTCTCGGTGCAGGTCGGCGGCCATGTTCCTATAGAGGCCCAAGTGCCAGTGGGCAGCATCCGCCTTCCTGCGCACCTTGGCAAGCTCGTTCTTCACTTGCAGGCAGCGTGCCTTCTCCTCCATCATCTTCCTCTCCAGGTGTCTGAGGTGCTCTTCGCACAGCTTCGGCTCTGCCTCAAGCTTCAGGCGCAACTGCGGAATCTCACCGTCCAGGAGGGTGTTCCGAAGGTGAACAGGTCCTTGCTCAGCTTGGTGGCTTGTTGGGTTTCTTGGGAGCTCTTCATTCCTCTGACGTGCCTTCTTCAGTGCCCTGGACGGCTTTAATTGGTTCACGGGGCTCCCGCCTGAGGGCACGTGGTCAGGGGAGGAGGAGCCAGTCTCCACCTGCCTCCTTGAGCCCCCACCTTCCAGATGATCTCCAAGCAGCTCTAGCACATGCATCCCCTTCAGGAGGATCTGGCTGAGGGTGTGCTGTTGGCTCTGGCCCTCAGCGCTGGCCTGCCGCCGCACTCCTCCTTCAGGAAGCTCTGGCCTGCCTGCCTGCCCTGCCTCGTCCTGCACTCTCTGTCCACAGCTGCCAATCTCCTGAACCAGCGGGTCTGCACTTGCCTGCAGATCACGGCTGTCCTTGAAGCCTTCTGGTGTTTTCCTCACCAGGGCTTCTCCATCTTCCCGGGCTGCTCCACAGATGGGATTTTCAGGAGGCAGCTGGTGAGGGCTCTTCAACAGCCTTTCCCGAACTCCCTTCAGCAGTTGCGTGGTGTTTCCCACTGACCAATACCCGGCATCTTGATTCAGGGCAGCCAGAGCAAGAAGCTGGAACGGGAGAGGACTGGCCTTCGGCTCGGATGATGCGACAGCTCCACGGGCTTGTGCGTCCGGTTCGGTCTTCTCCATGCCTTTTCCAGAGACTTCCTCGTTCTGGGCACACTGCCACTTTCTTCTTCGGAAGCTGAGTGCACTCTTTCCCAGGAACACCACCACTGCAGTGCACACCAGGATCTCCCAGCGAAACCCAGAGACTCGTGGCACATGTGGCCAACGTTCGTCTATCACCAACCCAGCAGCCCACAGCTGCTCCAGGACAGCCCACAGCGGCTCCAGAACTGTGTGGGGAGGCATTTGGATGGCCCCAGCTGGCTCCAAAGAGCCTTGTGGCTTGGTCTCCGATCACCAGTGTCTTCTGGGCCACTAGGAAGTGCTTGGAACCCCTACGAGGGTTCCGTCTCCAACGCAAACCAGTGCCTGGCAACAGGAGCTGAAGGGAGGAGGGGTGGGGGAGGTGCACCTGAGTCTCCAAGGCACATCAGTGCCTGCAACCGGAGCTGACAGCAGGTGGGGTAGGGGAGGGGAATCGCTCTATTGTACACCTGAAACAAAGACAACCCTATCGATCAATTTCTCGGAAGTACAATTTCAACATTAAAAAAAATATATTTAAAAAGCAAACTAGGTATCCAAAGGAGAAAACGAACAAATATCCAAACACTGAGAAAGTAACCTTCTAGATGATCAAAGATCAAAGATCAAATCTCAATGCCTTGAAGTGAAGGAAAATGAACATACAACATATGAAAATGTGTGGGACACAGCACAATCAATGGACAGCACCATGTAGAGCAATCACTGCCTATGTTAGAAAGGAGGAGGAGCATCTGGGAGGCTCAGTCAGTTAGTCCAACTCTTGATTTTGACTCGGGTCATGATGAAACTCGAGGTTGTGAGACTGAACCTGCATTGTGCTGGTGCTGGGCATGGAGGCTGTTTAATAATCTCTCTCTCTCTCTCTCTCTCTCTCTCTCTCTCTGTACCCCTTCCCTGTCTCTCTCTCTCTCTCTCTCTCTGTCTCAAAACAATAAGCTCTCCACGTCAGAACCTAGAAAAAGATGAGAAAATAAAACTAAAGAAGAAAACCAAAGGAATCCTTCCACCCAGTTTCAAGATCTACAGCTATAGTAATCAAAAATGTGTGGTGTTGGTGAAGGGATAGACAAATGGAACAGTATAAAGATAGATAAGTGGAACAGGATCAAACCCAGAAAGAGACCAACCACCAACATGTCAATGGGATTCTGACAAAGGGGAAAAGCAATTCAATGGAGGAGTGACAGCGTTTTGAAGAAATGGTGCTAGAGCAAGTGGACTTCCAGAGACAAAGAAGAAGAAGGAGAAGAAGAAGAGGGAGGGGCAGAGAGGAGGAGGAGGTGGAGGTGGAGGACGAGGAGGACGAGGACCACAATCGAAGGCTCATCCTCTGTACAAAACTGAACTCGTGGCGCCTGGGTGACTCAGTCGCTGAGGCAGCCAGCTCTTCATTTCGGCTCTTGTCATGCTCTCAGGGTCCCGGGACAAAATCAGGCTCCAAGCTCACTGGGGAGTCTGCTTAAGGACGCTCTTTTCGCTTCTCCCTCCACCCCACGCCCCACTCATGCGCATGCTCACTCTCTCAAAAAGAAAAAAAAATTTGTTAAATTAACTCAAAATTAATCACCGCCTTCTATGTAAAATGATAAATCTTCTAGGGAAAAAAATGTCCAGAATGGACAGCTAGGGAAAGAATCCTCCGACTGGACATCAAATCATGTTCCGTTCAAGAAGAGTTGATTCATTAGACATGATCCAACAATCAGAATTGGAAGTCTGTAATGTGTGAAACACCTTGTGAAGAAGACCCAAAAGGGAAGCTACAAACTGGGAGAAAATAGGTGCAAACCACATACCTGATAAAGGACTCCTGTCGGAAGGAGAGAACCTCAAAAGTGGACCCCCAAAGAAGCAAGCCATCCAGTCTGAAAAGAACAAAAACAAAAAAAATGGGCAAAAGACCGAAACACTTTACCAAAGAGTAGACAGATGGAAATCCCATAAAAAGTTACCATCGGGGCAATTCAAATTCAAACTCCAATGAGCTCTCACTGCACACCTATCAGCATGATGCAAACCAAATGCACCCGAGAGGGAGAGAGAGACCCCACTCCCCAATGCAAGGCAGGATGTGGAACGACTGGATCGCTCCTGCATCGCTGTTGGGAATGGAAGATGATAGAGCTCCCTCTTGAAAACAGTTCACAGTTCCTTTTCTTTTTCAAGGCCTGGATTTAAATTCCAGGGAACAAGCAGTAGAATATGCTTTTCGGGTGCACAGGATAGTGACCCAACCCTCCACACAGTTTCTCTGAAAACTAGACTTGCAACCACCCTAGGACCCCAGTCATTGCACTCTTGGCATTTCTCTGCGAGAAATCCAAACTTACGTTTGCTCAAAAACCTGTACAGGAACGGATCTGTGTCCTGATGGAAGCAGTGGGGCTGCCAAGGGGGTACAAGTGACTGCAGTGGTTGGATATTGACACTGGACAGCCTTGTAAGAGATGTTCTCATCTTGCTTCTTTGAAGGCCCCTTCCCATTCATGGTGGTCCTGGGGACAAGGAGAAAAGGAATGTCAACGATTTCAAGAAGTTGAAAGGATTTCAAGAAGTTGAAACCAAGCATTAGAACACCATCTCTTCTACATGAATTCATTCTCATATTCACCCCCAGGCTCCCAAAGCAGACAGGAGGGGTCTGGTCCAACAGGGGTTGCGGGCAGTGGCCCTTCCACAGGCCATCTCCCCTCCAGTCTAGAAGTCCAACGACCAGGTCCCAGGCTTTCAACTCATCTCATTCTCTCGGGGCCTTCTCTAGGGGCCCCAGGGAACATCTGGGCTCTTTCTCTGCCTTCTAGGAGGCTCTGTGGGGCTGGGTCGAGTGCTCTCAGCTGACTTGGACCACACTGCCAGGTGTCTCCCCCTGCATTTGCCACCCTTCGACACAGGAGGATCAAGTGGGAGGATGTCCTCTCAGAGAGATCCATGGCGATCAGACTAGATGTCCTCTCTCTTCCATTGTTTACCCTCATCTCTCAGGCGTTTCTACCATCTCTTGATTTCCCTGGAATTTCAACCCCAGGAGAGGGGGGGTGGGTCAGAAGCCCAACATTTGGCTTCCCACTCCTGTCTTTCTTGAAGGTTTTCCCCGAACCAATGGGCCTAAAACAACATTCATAACCTGATATGGTTTCTGTGGGCCAGCCATCCAGGTGCAACTAGCCAGGTCCCTGTGGCTCAGGATCTCTCACAAGGCTGCAGTCCAGAGGGCCTCTGGATCTTCAGTCATCTGCGGGCTTGTTGGGGGTAAGTCTGCTTTTGAGCTCACTCAGCTGGCTGTGAGCAGCCAGAGGCCCTCCATGGCTGGAAGCAAGAAATAGTCATTCCTTGCCCCATGGGCCTCTCCAGCATAAAGCTCCCAAGGAGCAGCTGGCTTCCCTGGGAACAGATGAGGGAGGGAGGGACGGAGGGCGGGCAAGCCCAAGAGGAGACCAGTCTCTTTGTAAACTCACCTCCGAAGGGACATCCTATCACTTTGGCCACATTCTGTCCTTTACAAGGGAGTCAGTAGTTCTGACTCGAAGCAAGAGGTAGACTATGGAACACAAAACGATGTGTACCCAAGATGGGAATCGTTGGAGACCCTTAAAGGCTGCCCTCCCTACTTGGCTGGGACTTGACCTCAGCTAGCCACCACTATAATCTCTGCATCCTTCTATTATTATATATTATGTTAGATTATATTATATGCACTATTATCTTTGCATAGAATCATCACATCCTAGGACGTGAACGAGGGGAACATTTTACCAAGCCCTTCTGGGATCCTTCAGCAGCTTGCCTAGAAGTTCCTTGCCCAAGGGTGCCTGTCAGTTCAGTGTCTGGCTCCTGATTTCGGTTCAGGGCTGATCACGTGATCTGGGAAATCCAGACCAGCGTCTGGTTCAGCACTTGAGTCCCAAGCCTGACGAGGAATCTCTCTAACTCGGCCCCTCCCCCGCCTGCATGTGTGTGCGTTCCTTTGTGTGTGTGTGTGTGTATGTGTGCGCCGTCACCCTTTCTGTCTCTCCGAAGAAGAAGAAGAAGAAGAAGAAGAAGAAGAAGAAGAAGAAGAAGATGAAGAAGAAGAAGAAGAAGAAGAACAGTAGTAGGCATTGTAGTAGAAGTTATTGGCACAGCAGGTGATCATTAGACAACCCTGGTTTGGAACAGGAGCTCTGAAATTCACTAGCTGTGTGATCTTGGGGCAAGTTGTTTCCCCTGTCTGAACCTCAGTCAGACATGACACACTGGGTTATTGGGACGATTAAGGGATCGATACAAGACACTTCAAACCGTCCCTTGCTTGGCATAGAATCCCTTAATCAAATCCATTCTCAGTAGCAGTAGTCTCAGCCATTGGATATTTTTATTTTTATTTGTGTTACGCTGAACACTGAAAAATATTCTCTCACACTCATACGGCTCCAGGGAATATGGAGCATCAGGCTAAAGGATGGGGTGGATCTCAAGTCAAAGGAGCCATGGGTATGGCTGAAGGGGTCAGCACAGGAGCTTCTGTGCTCTGGTTGTGAGTGTTGGTGGCTGCTGGGCAAGGGAATCAGACCTGCAGGGGACCCGAGAACTTGGAGTCTGGCCAGTGCACCCTTGCTCCCTTCTTGGGCTTCCTGGGTTTCAGGGGAGCCTTTGGCCCTTGAGGGTATTTGGAGGCTGTGCCCGGAACAGCAGGAGCAGGAGCAGGAGGCCCCCCGGAGACAGGCTGGACCTTGGGCCCAGAGTTGGCCAGCTTCTGCCTGAGGCAATGGTTTTGGGCCTGGAGCCTTTGGAACTCCCTCTCTGCCCACAGGACAGCCTTCTGGCTCTCCTCACTCCTCTTCTCCACCAGGAGGCGCTCCCGCTCATGCAAGGAGGCGATTTGCTGCCATTCTCGGTGCAGGTCGGCGGCCATGTTCCTATAGAGGCCCAAGTGCCAGTGGGCAGCATCCGCCTTCCTGCGCACCTTGGCA
Source organism: Meles meles (assembly GCF_922984935.1). NCBI lineage: Eukaryota > Metazoa > Chordata > Mammalia > Carnivora > Mustelidae > Meles > Meles meles. Next base: position 119,192 of record NW_025721224.1, on the reverse strand, counting down.
AGCTCGTTCTTCACTTGCAGGCAGCGTGCCTTCTCCTCCATCATCTTCCTCTCCAGGTGTCTGAGGTGCTCTTCGCACAGCTTCGGCTCTGCCTCAAGCTTCAGGCGCAACTTCGGAATCTCACCGTCCAGGAGGGTGTTCCGAAGGTGAACAGGTCCTTGCTCAGCTTGGTGGCTTGTTGGGTTTCTTGGGAGCTCTTCATTCCTCTGACGTGCCTTCTTCAGTGCCCTGGACGGCTTTAATTGGTTCACGGGGCTCCCGCCTGAGGGCACGTGGTCAGGGGAGGAGGAGCCAGTCTCCACCTGCCTCCTTGAGCCCCCACCTTCCAGATGATCTCCAAGCAGCTCTAGCACATGCATCCCCTTCAGGAGGATCTGGCTGAGGGTGTGCTGTTGGCTCTGGCCCTCAGCGCTGGCCTGCCGCCGCACTCCTCCTTCAGGAAGCTCTGGCCTGCCTGCCTGCCCTGCCTCGTCCTGCACTCTCTGTCCACAGCTGCCAATCTCCTGAACCAGCGGGTCTGCACTTGCCTGCAGATCACGGCTGTCCTTGAAGCCTTCTGGTGTTTTCCTCACCAGGGCTTCTCCATCTTCCCGGGCTGCTCCACAGATGGGATTTTCAGGAGGCAGCTGGTGAGGGCTCTTCAACAGCCTTTCCCGAACTCCCTTCAGCAGTTGCGTGGTGTTTCCCACTGACCAATACCCGGCATCTTGATTCAGGGCAGCCAGAGCAAGAAGCTGGAACGGGAGAGGACTGGCCTTCGGCTCGGATGATGCGACAGCTCCACGGGCTTGTGCGTCCGGTTCGGTCTTCTCCATGCCTTTTCCAGAGACTTCCTCGTTCTGGGCACACTGCCACTTTCTTCTTCGGAAGCTGAGTGCACTCTTTCCCAGGAACACCACCACTGCAGTGCACACCAGGATCTCCCAGCGAAACCCAGAGACTCGTGGCACATGTGGCCAACGTTCGTCTATCACCAACCCAGCAGCCCACAGCTGCTCCAGGACAGCCCACAGCGGCTCCAGAACTGTGTGGGGAGGCATTTGGATGGCCCCCAGCTGGCTCCAAAGAGCCTTGTGGCTTGGTCTCCGATCACCAGTGTCTTCTGGGCCACTAGGAAGTGCTTGGAACCCCTACGAGGGTTCCGTCTCCAACGCAAACCAGTGCCTGGCAACAGGAGCTGAAGGGAGGAGGGGTGGGGGAGGTGCACCTGAGTCTCCAAGGCACATCAGTGCCTGCAACCGGAGCTGACAGCAGGTGGGGTAGGGGAGGGGAATCGCTCTATTGTACACCTGAAACAAAGACAACCCTATCGATCAATTTCTCGGAAGTACAATTTCAACATTAAAAAAAATATATTTAAAAAGCAAACTAGGTATCCAAAGGAGAAAACGAACAAATATCCAAACACTGAGAAAGTAACCTTCTAGATGATCAAAGATCAAAGATCAAATCTCAATGCCTTGAAGTGAAGGAAAATGAACATACAACATATGAAAATGTGTGGGACACAGCACAATCAATGGACAGCACCATGTAGAGCAATCACTGCCTATGTTAGAAAGGAGGAGGAGCATCTGGGAGGCTCAGTCAGTTAGTCCAACTCTTGATTTTGACTCGGGTCATGATGAAACTCGAGGTTGTGAGACTGAACCTGCATTGTGCTGGTGCTGGGCATGGAGGCTGTTTAATAATCTCTCTCTCTCTCTCTCTCTCTCTCTCTGTACCCCTTCCCTGTCTCTCTCTCTCTCTCTCTCTCTGTCTCAAAACAATAAGCTCTCCACGTCAGAACCTAGAAAAAGATGAGAAAATAAAACTAAAGAAGAAAACCAAAGGAATCCTTCCACCCAGTTTCAAGATCTACAGCTATAGTAATCAAAAATGTGTGGTGTTGGTGAAGGGATAGACAAATGGAACAGTATAAAGATAGATAAGTGGAACAGGATCAAACCCAGAAAGAGACCAACCACCAACATGTCAATGGGATTCTGACAAAGGGGAAAAGCAATTCAATGGAGGAGTGACAGCGTTTTGAAGAAATGGTGCTAGAGCAAGTGGACTTCCAGAGACAAAGAAGAAGAAGGAGAAGAAGAAGAGGGAGGGGCAGAGAGGAGGAGGAGGTGGAGGTGGAGGACGAGGAGGACGAGGACCACAATCGAAGGCTCATCCTCTGTACAAAACTGAACTCGTGGCGCCTGGGTGACTCAGTCGCTGAGGCAGCCAGCTCTTCATTTCGGCTCTTGTCATGCTCTCAGGGTCCCGGGACAAAATCAGGCTCCAAGCTCACTGGGGAGTCTGCTTAAGGACGCTCTTTTCGCTTCTCCCTCCACCCCACGCCCCACTCATGCGCATGCTCACTCTCTCAAAAAGAAAAAAAAATTTGTTAAATTAACTCAAAATTAATCACCGCCTTCTATGTAAAATGATAAATCTTCTAGGGAAAAAAATGTCCAGAATGGACAGCTAGGGAAAGAATCCTCCGACTGGACATCAAATCATGTTCCGTTCAAGAAGAGTTGATTCATTAGACATGATCCAACAATCAGAATTGGAAGTCTGTAATGTGTGAAACACCTTGTGAAGAAGACCCAAAAGGGAAGCTACAAACTGGGAGAAAATAGGTGCAAACCACATACCTGATAAAGGACTCCTGTCGGAAGGAGAGAACCTCAAAAGTGGACCCCCAAAGAAGCAAGCCATCCAGTCTGAAAAGAACAAAAACAAAAAAAATGGGCAAAAGACCGAAACACTTTACCAAAGAGTAGACAGATGGAAATCCCATAAAAAGTTACCATCGGGGCAATTCAAATTCAAACTCCAATGAGCTCTCACTGCACACCTATCAGCATGATGCAAACCAAATGCACCCGAGAGGGAGAGAGAGACCCCACTCCCCAATGCAAGGCAGGATGTGGAACGACTGGATCGCTCCTGCATCGCTGTTGGGAATGGAAGATGATAGAGCTCCCTCTTGAAAACAGTTCACAGTTCCTTTTCTTTTTCAAGGCCTGGATTTAAATTCCAGGGAACAAGCAGTAGAATATGCTTTTCGGGTGCACAGTAGAGTGACCCAACCCTCCACACAGTTTCTCTGAAAACTAGACTTGCAACCACCCTAGGACCCCAGTCATTGCACTCTTGGCATTTCTCTGAGAGAAATCCAAACTTACGTTTGCTCAAAAACCTGTACAGGAACGGATCTGTGTCCTGATGGAAGCAGTGGGGCTGCCAAGGGGGTAGAAGTGACTGCAGTGGTTGGATATTGACACTGGACAGCCTTGTAAGAGATGTTCTCATCTTGCTTCTTTGAAGGCCCCTTCCCATTCATGGTGGTCCTGGGGACAAGGAGAAAAGGAATGTCAACGATTTCAAGAAGTTGAAAGGATTTCAAGAAGTTGAAACCAAGCATTAGAACACCATCTCTTCTACATGAATTCATTCTCATATTCACCCCCAGGCTCCCAAAGCAGACAGGAGGGGTCTGGTCCAACAGGGGTTGCGGGCAGTGGCCCTTCCACAGGCCATCTCCCCTCCAGTCTAGAAGTCCAACGACCAGGTCCCAGGCTTTCAACTCATCTCATTCTCTCGGGGCCTTCTCTAGGGGCCCCAGGGAACATCTGGGCTCTTTCTCTGCCTTCTAGGAGGCTCTGTGGGGCTGGGTCGAGTGCTCTCAGCCGACTTGGACCACACTGCCAGGTGTCTCCCCCTGCATTTGCCACCCTTCGACACAGGAGGATCAAGTGGGAGGATGTCCTCTCAGAGAGATCCATGGCGATCAGACTAGATGTCCTCTCTCTTCCATTGTTTACCCTCATCTCTCAGGCGTTTCTACCATCTCTTGATTTCCCTGGAATTTCAACCCCAGGAGAGGGGGGGTGGGTCAGAAGCCCAACATTTGGCTTCCCACTCCTGTCTTTCTTGAAGGTTTTCCCCGAACCAATGGGCCTAAAACAACATTCATAACCTGATATGGTTTCTGTGGGCCAGCCATCCAGGTGCAACTAGCCAGGTCCCTGTGGCTCAGGATCTCTCACAAGGCTGCAGTCCAGAGGGCCTCTGGATCTTCAGTCATCTGCGGGCTTGTTGGGGGTAAGTCTGCTTTTGAGCTCACTCAGCTGGCTGTGAGCAGCCAGAGGCCCTCCATTGCTGGAAGCAAGAAATAGTCATTCCTTGCCCCATGGGCCTCTCCAGCATAAAGCTCCCAAGGAGCAGCTGGCTTCCCTGGGAACAGATGAGGGAGGGAGGGACGGAGGGCGGGCAAGCCCAAGAGGAGACCAGTCTCTTTGTCAACTCACCTCCGAAGGGACATCCTATCACTTTGGCCACATTCTGTCCTTTACAAGGGAGTCAGTAGTTCTGACTCGAAGCAAGAGGTAGACTATGGAACACAAAACGATGTGTACCCAAGATGGGAATCGTTGGAGACCCTTAAAGGCTGCCCTCCCTACTTGGCTGGGACTTGACCTCAGCTAGCCACCACTATAATCTCTGCATCCTTATATTATTATATATTATGTTAGATTATATTATATGCACTATTATCTTTGCATAGAATCATCACATCCTAGGACGTGAACGAGGGGAACATTTTATCAAGCCCTTCTGGGATCCTTCAGCAGCTTGCCTAGAAGTTCCTTGCCCAAGGGTGCCTGTCAGTTCAGTGTCTGGCTCCTGATTTCGGTTCAGGGCTGATCACGTGATCTGGGAAATCCAGACCAGCGTCTGGTTCAGCACTTGAGTCCCAAGCCTGACGAGGAATCTCTCTAACTCGGCCCCTCCCCCGCCTGCATGTGTGTGCGTTCCTTTGTGTGTGTGTGTGTGTATGTGTGCGCCGTCACCCTTTCTGTCTCTCCGAAGAAGAAGAAGAAGAAGAAGAAGAAGAAGAAGAAGAAGAAGAACAGTAGTAGGCATTGTAGTAGAAGTTATTGGCACAGCAGGTGATCATTAGACAACCCTGGTTTGGAACAGGAGCTCTGAAATTCACTAGCTGTGTGATCTTGGGGCAAGTTGTTTCCCCTGTCTGAACCTCAGTCAGACATGACACACTGGGTTATTGGGACGATTAAGGGATCGATACAAGACACTTCAAACCGTCCCTTGCTTGGCATAGAATCCCTTAATCTAATCCATTCTCAGTAGCAGTAGTCTCAGCCATTGGATATTTTTATTTTTATTTGTGTTACGCTGAACACTGAAAAATATTCTCTCACACTCATACGGCTCCAGGGAATATGGAGCATCAGGCTAAAGGATGGGGTGGATCTCAAGTCAAAGGAGCCATGGGTATGGCTGAAGGGGTCAGCACAGGAGCTTCTGTGCTCTGGTTGTGAGTGTTGGTGGCTGCTGGGCAAGGGAATCAGACCTGCAGGGGACCCGAGAACTTGGAGTCTGGCCAGTGCACCCTTGCTCCCTTCTTGGGCTTCCTGGGTTTCAGGGGAGCCTTTGGCCCTTGAGGGTATTTGGAGGCTGTGCCCGGAACAGCAGGAGCAGGAGCAGGAGGCCCCCCGGAGACAGGCTGGACCTTGGGCCCAGAGTTGGCCAGCTTCTGCCTGAGGCAATGGTTTTGGGCCTGGAGCCTTTGGAACTCCCTCTCTGCCCACAGGACAGCCTTCTGGCTCTCCTCACTCCTCTTCTCCACCAGGAGGCGCTCCCGCTCATGCAAGGAGGCGATTTGCTGCCATTCTCGGTGCAGGTCGGCGGCCATGTTCCTATAGAGGCCCAAGTGCCAGTGGGCAGCATCCGCCTTCCTGCGCACCTTGGCAAGCTCGTTCTTCACTTGCAGGCAGCGTGCCTTCTCCTCCATCATCTTCCTCTCCAGGTGTCTGAGGTGCTCTTCGCACAGCTTCGGCTCTGCCTCAAGCTTCAGGCGCAACTGCGGAATCTCACCGTCCAGGAGGGTGTTCCGAAGGTGAACAGGTCCTTGCTCAGCTTGGTGGCTTGTTGGGTTTCTTGGGAGCTCTTCATTCCTCTGACGTGCCTTCTTCAGTGCCCTGGACGGCTTTAATTGGTTCACGGGGCTCCCGCCTGAGGGCACGTGGTCAGGGGAGGAGGAGCCAGTCTCCACCTGCCTCCTTGAGCCCCCACCTTCCAGATGATCTCCAAGCAGCTCTAGCACATGCATCCCCTTCAGGAGGATCTGGCTGAGGGTGTGCTGTTGGCTCTGGCCCTCAGCGCTGGCCTGCCGCCGCACTCCTCCTTCAGGAAGCTCTGGCCTGCCTGCCTGCCCTGCCTCGTCCTGCACTCTCTGTCCACAGCTGCCAATCTCCTGAACCAGCGGGTCTGCACTTGCCTGCAGATCACGGCTGTCCTTGAAGCCTTCTGGTGTTTTCCTCACCAGGGCTTCTCCATCTTCCCGGGCTGCTCCACAGATGGGATTTTCAGGAGGCAGCTGGTGAGGGCTCTTCAACAGCCTTTCCCGAACTCCCTTCAGCAGTTGCGTGGTGTTTCCCACTGACCAATACCCGGCATCTTGATTCAGGGCAGCCAGAGCAAGAAGCTGGAACGGGAGAGGACTGGCCTTCGGCTCGGATGATGCGACAGCTCCACGGGCTTGTGCGTCCGGTTCGGTCTTCTCCATGCCTTTTCCAGAGACTTCCTCGTTCTGGGCACACTGCCACTTTCTTCTTCGGAAGCTGAGTGCACTCTTTCCCAGGAACACCACCACTGCAGTGCACACCAGGATCTCCCAGCGAAACCCAGAGACTCGTGGCACATGTGGCCAACGTTCGTCTATCACCAACCCAGCAGCCCACAGCTGCTCCAGGACAGCCCACAGCGGCTCCAGAACTGTGTGGGGAGGCATTTGGATGGCCCCCAGCTGGCTCCAAAGAGCCTTGTGGCTTGGTCTCCGATCACCAGTGTCTTCTGGGCCACTAGGAAGTGCTTGGAACCCCTACGAGGGTTCCGTCTCCAACGCAAACCAGTGCCTGGCAACAGGAGCTGAAGGGAGGAGGGGTGGGGGAGGTGCACCTGAGTCTCCAAGGCACATCAGTGCCTGCAACCGGAGCTGACAGCAGGTGGGGTAGGGGAGGGGAATCGCTCTATTGTACACCTGAAACAAAGACAACCCTATCGATCAATTTCTCGGAAGTACAATTTCAACATTAAAAAAAATATATTTAAAAAGCAAACTAGGTATCCAAAGGAGAAAACGAACAAATATCCAAACACTGAGAAAGTAACCTTCTAGATGATCAAAGATCAAAGATCAAATCTCAATGCCTTGAAGTGAAGGAAAATGAACATACAACATATGAAAATGTGTGGGACACAGCACAATCAATGGACAGCACCATGTAGAGCAATCACTGCCTATGTTAGAAAGGAGGAGGAGCATCTGGGAGGCTCAGTCAGTTAGTCCAACTCTTGATTTTGACTCGGGTCATGATGAAACTCGAGGTTGTGAGACTGAACCTGCATTGTGCTGGTGCTGGGCATGGAGGCTGTTTAATAATCTCTCTCTCTCTCTCTCTCTCTCTCTCTCTCTGTACCCCTTCCCTGTCTCTCTCTCTCTCTCTCTCTCTGTCTCAAAACAATAAGCTCTCCACGTCAGAACCTAGAAAAAGATGAGAAAATAAAACTAAAGAAGAAAACCAAAGGAATCCTTCCACCCAGTTTCAAGATCTACAGCTATAGTAATCAAAAATGTGTGGTGTTGGTGAAGGGATAGACAAATGGAACAGTATAAAGATAGATAAGTGGAACAGGATCAAACCCAGAAAGAGACCAACCACCAACATGTCAATGGGATTCTGACAAAGGGGAAAAGCAATTCAATGGAGGAGTGACAGCGTTTTGAAGAAATGGTGCTAGAGCAAGTGGACTTCCAGAGACAAAGAAGAAGAAGGAGAAGAAGAAGAGGGAGGGGCAGAGAGGAGGAGGAGGTGGAGGTGGAGGACGAGGAGGACGAGGACCACAATCGAAGGCTCATCCTCTGTACAAAACTGAACTCGTGGCGCCTGGGTGACTCAGTCGCTGAGGCAGCCAGCTCTTCATTTCGGCTCTTGTCATGCTCTCAGGGTCCCGGGACAAAATCAGGCTCCAAGCTCACTGGGGAGTCTGCTTAAGGACGCTCTTTTCGCTTCTCCCTCCACCCCACGCCCCACTCATGCGCATGCTCACTCTCTCAAAAAGAAAAAAAAATTTGTTAAATTAACTCAAAATTAATCACCGCCTTCTATGTAAAATGATAAATCTTCTAGGGAAAAAAATGTCCAGAATGGACAGCTAGGGAAAGAATCCTCCGACTGGACATCAAATCATGTTCCGTTCAAGAAGAGTTGATTCATTAGACATGATCCAACAATCAGAATTGGAAGTCTGTAATGTGTGAAACACCTTGTGAAGAAGACCCAAAAGGGAAGCTACAAACTGGGAGAAAATAGGTGCAAACCACATACCTGATAAAGGACTCCTGTCGGAAGGAGAGAACCTCAAAAGTGGACCCCCAAAGAAGCAAGCCATCCAGTCTGAAAAGAACAAAAACAAAAAAAATGGGCAAAAGACCGAAACACTTTACCAAAGAGTAGACAGATGGAAATCCCATAAAAAGTTACCATCGGGGCAATTCAAATTCAAACTCCAATGAGCTCTCACTGCACACCTATCAGCATGATGCAAACCAAATGCACCCGAGAGGGAGAGAGAGACCCCACTCCCCAATGCAAGGCAGGATGTGGAACGACTGGATCGCTCCTGCATCGCTGTTGGGAATGGAAGATGATAGAGCTCCCTCTTGAAAACAGTTCACAGTTCCTTTTCTTTTTCAAGGCCTGGATTTAAATTCCAGGGAACAAGCAGTAGAATATGCTTTTCGGGTGCACAGTAGAGTGACCCAACCCTCCACACAGTTTCTCTGAAAACTAGACTTGCAACCACCCGAGGACCCCAGTCATTGCACTCTTGGCATTTCTCTGAGAGAAATCCAAACTTACGTTTGCTCAAAAACCTGTACAGGAACGGATCTGTGTCCTGATGGAAGCAGTGGGGCTGCCAAGGGGGTAGAAGTGACTGCAGTGGTTGGATATTGACACTGGACAGCCTTGTAAGAGATGTTCTCATCTTGCTTCTTTGAAGGCCCCTTCCCATTCATGGTGGTCCTGGGGACAAGGAGAAAAGGAATGTCAACGATTTCAAGAAGTTGAAAGGATTTCAAGAAGTTGAAACCAAGCATTAGAACACCATCTCTTCTACATGAATTCATTCTCATATTCACCCCCAGGCTCCCAAAGCAGACAGGAGGGGTCTGGTCCAACAGGGGTTGCGGGCAGTGGCCCTTCCACAGGCCATCTCCCCTCCAGTCTAGAAGTCCAACGACCAGGTCCCAGGCTTTCAACTCATCTCATTCTCTAGGGGCCTTCTCTAGGGGCCCCAGGGAACATCTGGGCTCTTTCTCTGCCTTCTAGGAGGCTCTGTGGGGCTGGGTCGAGTGCTCTCAGCCGACTTGGACCACACTGCCAGGTGTCTCCCCCTGCATTTGCCACCCTTCGACACAGGAGGATCAAGTGGGAGGATGTCCTCTCAGAGAGATCCATGGCGATCAGACTAGATGTCCTCTCTCTTCCATTGTTTACCCTCATCTCTCAGGCGTTTCTACCATCTCTTGATTTCCCTGGAATTTCAACCCCAGGAGAGGGGGGGTGGGTCAGAAGCCCAACATTTGGCTTCCCACTCCTGTCTTTCTTGAAGGTTTTCCCCGAACCAATGGGCCTAAAACAACATTCATAACCTGATATGGTTTCTGTGGGCCAGCCATCCAGGTGCAACTAGCCAGGTCCCTGTGGCTCAGGATCTCTCACAAGGCTGCAGTCCAGAGGGCCTCTGGATCTTCAGTCATCTGCGGGCTTGTTGGGGGTAAGTCTGCTTTTGAGCTCACTCAGCTGGCTGTGAGCAGCCAGAGGCCCTCCATTGCTGGAAGCAAGAAATAGTCATTCCTTGCCCCATGGGCCTCTCCAGCATAAAGCTCCCAAGGAGCAGCTGGCTTCCCTGGGAACAGATGAGGGAGGGAGGGACGGAGGGCGGGCAAGCCCAAGAGGAGACCAGTCTCTTTGTAAACTCACCTCCGAAGGGACATCCTATCACTTTGGCCACATTCTGTCCTTTACAAGGGAGTCAGTAGTTCTGACTCGAAGCAAGAGGTAGACTATGGAACACAAAACGATGTGTACCCAAGATGGGAATCGTTGGAGACCCTTAAAGGCTGCCCTCCCTACTTGGCTGGGACTTGACCTCAGCTAGCCACCACTATAATCTCTGCATCCTTATATTATTATATATTATGTTAGATTATATTATATGCACTATTATCTTTGCATAGAATCATCACATCCTAGGACGTGAACGAGGGGAACATTTTATCAAGCCCTTCTGGGATCCTTCAGCAGCTTGCCTAGAAGTTCCTTGCCCAAGGGTGCCTGTCAGTTCAGTGTCTGGCTCCTGATTTCGGTTCAGGGCTGATCACGTGATCTGGGAAATCCAGACCAGCGTCTGGTTCAGCACTTGAGTCCCAAGCCTGACGAGGAATCTCTCTAACTCGGCCCCTCCCCCGCCTGCATGTGTGTGCGTTCCTTTGTGTGTGTGTGTGTGTATGTGTGCGCCGTCACCCTTTCTGTCTCTCCGAAGAAGAAGAAGAAGAAGAAGAAGAAGAAGAAGAAGAAGAAGAAGAAGAAGAAGAAGAAGAACAGTAGTAGGCATTGTAGTAGAAGTTATTGGCACAGCAGGTGATCATTAGACAACCCTGGTTTGGAACAGGAGCTCTGAAATTCACTAGCTGTGTGATCTTGGGGCAAGTTGTTTCCCCTGTCTGAACCTCAGTCAGACATGACACACTGGGTTATTGGGACGATTAAGGGATCGATAAAAGACACTTCAAACCGTCCCTTGCTTGGCATAGAATCCCTTAATCAAATCCATTCTCAGTAGCAGTAGTCTCAGCCATTGGATATTTTTATTTTTATTTGTGTTACGCTGAACACTGAAAAATATTCTCTCACACTCATACGGCTCCAGGGAATATGGAGCATCAGGCTAAAGGATGGGGTGGATCTCAAGTCAAAGGAGCCATGGGTATGGCTGAAGGGGTCAGCACAGGAGCTTCTGTGCTCTGGTTGTGAGTGTTGGTGGCTGCTGGGCAAGGGAATCAGACCTGCAGGGGACCCGAGAACTTGGAGTCTGGCCAGTGCACCCTTGCTCCCTTCTTGGGCTTCCTGGGTTTCAGGGGAGCCTTTGGCCCTTGAGGGTATTTGGAGGCTGTGCCCGGAACAGCAGGAGCAGGAGCAGGAGGCCCCCCGGAGACAGGCTGGACCTTGGGCCCAGAGTTGGCCAGCTTCTGCCTGAGGCAATGGTTTTGGGCCTGGAGCCTTTGGAACTCCCTCTCTGCCCACAGGACAGCCTTCTGGCTCTCCTCACTCCTCTTCTCCACCAGGAGGCGCTCCCGCTCATGCAAGGAGGCGATTTGCTGCCATTCTCGGTGCAGGTCGGCGGCCATGTTCCTATAGAGGCCCAAGTGCCAGTGGGCAGCATCCGCCTTCCTGCGCACCTTGGCAAGCTCGTTCTTCACTTGCAGGCAGCGTGCCTTCTCCTCCATCATCTTCCTCTCCAGGTGTCTGAGGTGCTCTTCACACAGCTTCGGCTCTGCCTCAAGCTTCAGGCGCAACTTCGGAATCTCACCGTCCAGGAGGGTGTTCCGAAGGTGAACAGGTCCTTGCTCAGCTTGGTGGCTTGTTGGGTTTCTTGGGAGCTCTTCATTCCTCTGACGTGCCTTCTTCAGTGCCCTGGACGGCTTTAATTGGTTCACGGGGCTCCCGCCTGAGGGCACGTGGTCAGGGGAGGAGGAGCCAGTCTCCACCTGCCTCCTTGAGCCCCCACCTTCCAGATGATCTCCAAGCAGCTCTAGCACATGCATCCCCTTCAGGAGGATCTGGCTGAGGGTGTGCTGTTGGCTCTGGCCCTCAGCGCTGGCCTGCCGCCGCACTCCTCCTTCAGGAAGCTCTGGCCTGCCTGCCTGCCCTGCCTCGTCCTGCACTCTCTGTCCACAGCTGCCAATCTCCTGAACCAGCGGGTCTGCACTTGCCTGCAGATCACGGCTGTCCTTGAAGCCTTCTGGTGTTTTCCTCACCAGGGCTTCTCCATCTTCCCGGGCTGCTCCACAGATGGGATTTTCAGGAGGCAGCTGGTGAGGGCTCTTCAACAGCCTTTCCCGAACTCCCTTCAGCAGTTGCGTGGTGTTTCCCACTGACCAATACCCGGCATCTTGATTCAGGGCAGCCAGAGCAAGAAGCTGGAACGGGAGAGGACTGGCCTTCGGCTCGGATGATGCGACAGCTCCACGGGCTTGTGCGTCCGGTTCGGTCTTCTCCATGCCTTTTCCAGAGACTTCCTCGTTCTGGGCACACTGCCACTTTCTTCTTCGGAAGCTGAGTGCACTCTTTCCCAGGAACACCACCACTGCAGTGCACACCAGGATCTCCCAGCGAAACCCAGAGACTCGTGGCACATGTGGCCAACGTTCGTCTATCACCAACCCAGCAGCCCACAGCTGCTCCAGGACAGCCCACAGCGGCTCCAGAACTGTGTGGGGAGGCATTTGGATGGCCCCCAGCTGGCTCCAAAGAGCCTTGTGGCTTGGTCTCCGATCACCAGTGTCTTCTGGGCCACTAGGAAGTGCTTGGAACCCCTACGAGGGTTCCGTCTCCAACGCAAACCAGTGCCTGGCAACAGGAGCTGAAGGGAGGAGGGGTGGGGGAGGTGCACCTGAGTCTCCAAGGCACATCAGTGCCTGCAACCGGAGCTGACAGCAGGTGGGGTAGGGGAGGGGAATCGCTCTATTGTACACCTGAAACAAAGACAACCCTATCGATCAATTTCTCGGAAGTACAATTTCAACATTAAAAAAAATATATTTAAAAAGCAAACTAGGTATCCAAAGGAGAAAACGAACAAATATCCAAACACTGAGAAAGTAACCTTCTAGATGATCAAAGATCAAAGATCAAATCTCAATGCCTTGAAGTGAAGGAAAATGAACATACAACATATGAAAATGTGTGGGACACAGCACAATCAATGGACAGCACCATGTAGAGCAATCACTGCCTATGTTAGAAAGGAGGAGGAGCATCTGGGAGGCTCAGTCAGTTAGTCCAACTCTTGATTTTGACTCGGGTCATGATGAAACTCGAGGTTGTGAGACTGAACCTGCATTGTGCTGGTGCTGGGCATGGAGGCTGTTTAATAATCTCTCTCTCTCTCTCTCTCTCTCTCTCTCTCTGTACCCCTTCCCTGTCTCTCTCTCTCTCTCTCTCTCTGTCTCAAAACAATAAGCTCTCCACGTCAGAACCTAGAAAAAGATGAGAAAATAAAACTAAAGAAGAAAACCAAAGGAATCCTTCCACCCAGTTTCAAGATCTACAGCTATAGTAATCAAAAATGTGTGGTGTTGGTGAAGGGATAGACAAATGGAACAGTATAAAGATAGATAAGTGGAACAGGATCAAACCCAGAAAGAGACCAACCACCAACATGTCAATGGGATTCTGACAAAGGGGAAAAGCAATTCAATGGAGGAGTGACAGCGTTTTGAAGAAATGGTGCTAGAGCAAGTGGACTTCCAGAGACAAAGAAGAAGAAGGAGAAGAAGAAGAGGGAGGGGCAGAGAGGAGGAGGAGGTGGAGGTGGAGGACGAGGAGGACGAGGACCACAATCGAAGGCTCATCCTCTGTACAAAACTGAACTCGTGGCGCCTGGGTGACTCAGTCGCTGAGGCAGCCAGCTCTTAATTTCGGCTCTTGTCATGCTCTCAGGGTCCCGGGACAAAATCAGGCTCCAAGCTCACTGGGGAGTCTGCTTAAGGACGCTCTTTTCGCTTCTCCCTCCACCCCACGCCCCACTCATGCGCATGCTCACTCTCTCAAAAAGAAAAAAAAATTTGTTAAATTAACTCAAAATTAATCACCGCCTTCTATGTAAAATGATAAATCTTCTAGGGAAAAAAATGTCCAGAATGGACAGCTAGGGAAAGAATCCTCCAACTGGACATCAAATCATGTTCCGTTCAAGAAGAGTTGATTCATTAGACATGATCCAACAATCAGAATTGGAAGTCTGTAATGTGTGAAACACCTTGTGAAGAAGACCCAAAAGGGAAGCTACAAACTGGGAGAAAATAGGTGCAAACCACATACCTGATAAAGGACTCCTGTCGGAAGGAGAGAACCTCAAAAGTGGACCCCCAAAGAAGCAAGCCATCCAGTCTGAAAAGAACAAAAACAAAAAAAATGGGCAAAAGACCGAAACACTTTACCAAAGAGTAGACAGATGGAAATCCCATAAAAAGTTACCATCGGGGCAATTCAAATTCAAACTCCAATGAGCTCTCACTGCACACCTATCAGCATGATGCAAACCAAATGCACCCGAGAGGGAGAGAGAGACCCCACTCCCCCATGCAAGGCAGGATGTGGAACGACTGGATCGCTCCTGCATCGCTGTTGGGAATGGAAGATGATAGAGCTCCCTCTTGAAAACAGTTCACAGTTCCTTTTCTTTTTCAAGGCCTGGATTTAAATTCCAGGGAACAAGCAGTAGAATATGCTTTTCGGGTGCACAGTAGAGTGACCCAACCCTCCACACAGTTTCTCTGAAAACTAGACTTGCAACCACCCGAGGACCCCAGTCATTGCACTCTTGGCATTTCTCTGAGAGAAATCCAAACTTACGTTTGCTCAAAAACCTGTACAGGAACGGATCTGTGTCCTGATGGAAGCAGTGGGGCTGCCAAGGGGGTAGAAGTGACTGCAGTGGTTGGATATTGACACTGGACAGCCTTGTAAGAGATGTTCTCATCTTGCTTCTTTGAAGGCCCCTTCCCATTCATGGTGGTCCTGGGGACAAGGAGAAAAGGAATGTCAACGATTTCAAGAAGTTGAAAGGATTTCAAGAAGTTGAAACCAAGCATTAGAACACCATCTCTTCTACATGAATTCATTCTCATATTCACCCCCAGGCTCCCAAAGCAGACAGGAGGGGTCTGGTCCAACAGGGGTTGCGGGCAGTGGCCCTTCCACAGGCCATCTCCCCTCCAGTCTAGAAGTCCAACGACCAGGTCCCAGGCTTTCAACTCATCTCATTCTCTCGGGGCCTTCTCTAGGGGCCCCAGGGAACATCTGGGCTCTTTCTCTGCCTTCTAGGAGGCTCTGTGGGGCTGGGTCGAGTGCTCTCAGCCGACTTGGACCACACTGCCAGGTGTCTCCCCCTGCATTTGCCACCCTTCGACACAGGAGGATCAAGTGGGAGGATGTCCTCTCAGAGAGATCCATGGCGATCAGACTAGATGTCCTCTCTCTTCCATTGTTTACCCTCATCTCTCAGGCGTTTCTACCATCTCTTGATTTCCCTGGAATTTCAACCCCAGGAGAGGGGGGGTGGGTCAGAAGCCCAACATTTGGCTTCCCACTCCTGTCTTTCTTGAAGGTTTTCCCCGAACCAATGGGCCTAAAACAACATTCATAACCTGATATGGTTTCTGTGGGCCAGCCATCCAGGTGCAACTAGCCAGGTCCCTGTGGCTCAGGATCTCTCACAAGGCTGCAGTCCAGAGGGCCTCTGGATCTTCAGTCATCTGCGGGCTTGTTGGGGGTAAGTCTGCTTTTGAGCTCACTCAGCTGGCTGTGAGCAGCCAGAGGCCCTCCATTGCTGGAAGCAAGAAATAGTCATTCCTTGCCCCATGGGCCTCTCCAGCATAAAGCTCCCAAGGAGCAGCTGGCTTCCCTGGGAACAGATGAGGGAGGGAGGGACGGAGGGCGGGCAAGCCCAAGAGGAGACCAGTCTCTTTGTAAACTCACCTCCGAAGGGACATCCTATCACTTTGGCCACATTCTGTCCTTTACAAGGGAGTCAGTAGTTCTGACTCGAAGCAAGAGGTAGACTATGGAACACAAAACGATGTGTACCCAAGATGGGAATCGTTGGAGACCCTTAAAGGCTGCCCTCCCTACTTGGCTGGGACTTGACCTCAGCTAGCCACCACTATAATCTCTGCATCCTTATATTATTATATATTATGTTAGATTATATTATATGCACTATTATCTTTGCATAGAATCATCACATCCTAGGACGTGAACGAGGGGAACATTTTATCAAGCCCTTCTGGGATCCTTCAGCAGCTTGCCTAGAAGTTCCTTGCCCAAGGGTGCCTGTCAGTTCAGTGTCTGGCTCCTGATTTCGGTTCAGGGCTGATCACGTGATCTGGGAAATCCAGACCAGCGTCTGGTTCAGCACTTGAGTCCCAAGCCTGACGAGGAATCTCTCTAACTCGGCCCCTCCCCCGCCTGCATGTGTGTGCGTTCCTTTGTGTGTGTGTGTGTGTATGTGTGCGCCGTCACCCTTTCTGTCTCTCCGAAGAAGAAGAAGAAGAAGAAGAAGAAGAAGAAGAAGAAGAAGAAGAAGAAGAAGAAGAAGAAGAAGAAGAAGAACAGTAGTAGGCATTGTAGTAGAAGTTATTGGCACAGCAGGTGATCATTAGACAACCCTGGTTTGGAACAGGAGCTCTGAAATTCACTAGCTGTGTGATCTTGGGGCAAGTTGTTTCCCCTGTCTGAACCTCAGTCAGACATGACACACTGGGTTATTGGGACGATTAAGGGATCGATAAAAGACACTTCAAACCGTCCCTTGCTTGGCATAGAATCCCTTAATCAAATCCATTCTCAGTAGCAGTAGTCTCAGCCATTGGATATTTTTATTTTTATTTGTGTTACGCTGAACACTGAAAAATATTCTCTCACACTCATACGGCTCCAGGGAATATGGAGCATCAGGCTAAAGGATGGGGTGGATCTCAAGTCAAAGGAGCCATGGGTATGGCTGAAGGGGTCAGCACAGGAGCTTCTGTGCTCTGGTTGTGAGTGTTGGTGGCTGCTGGGCAAGGGAATCAGACCTGCAGGGGACCCGAGAACTTGGAGTCTGGCCAGTGCACCCTTGCTCCCTTCTTGGGCTTCCTGGGTTTCAGGGGAGCCTTTGGCCCTTGAGGGTATTTGGAGGCTGTGCCCGGAACAGCAGGAGCAGGAGCAGGAGGCCCCCCGGAGACAGGCTGGACCTTGGGCCCAGAGTTGGCCAGCTTCTGCCTGAGGCAATGGTTTTGGGCCTGGAGCCTTTGGAACTCCCTCTCTGCCCACAGGACAGCCTTCTGGCTCTCCTCACTCCTCTTCTCCACCAGGAGGCGCTCCCGCTCATGCAAGGAGGCGATTTGCTGCCATTCTCGGTGCAGGTCGGCGGCCATGTTCCTATAGAGGCCCAAGTGCCAGTGGGCAGCATCCGCCTTCCTGCGCACCTTGGCAAGCTCGTTCTTCACTTGCAGGCAGCGTGCCTTCTCCTCCATCATCTTCCTCTCCAGGTGTCTGAGGTGCTCTTCACACAGCTTCGGCTCTGCCTCAAGCTTCAGGCGCAACTTCGGAATCTCACCGTCCAGGAGGGTGTTCCGAAGGTGAACAGGTCCTTGCTCAGCTTGGTGGCTTGTTGGGTTTCTTGGGAGCTCTTCATTCCTCTGACGTGCCTTCTTCAGTGCCCTGGACGGCTTGAATTGGTTCACGGGGCTCCCGCCTGAGGGCACGTGGTCAGGGGAGGAGGAGCCAGTCT
The DNA here is from genome assembly GCF_922984935.1 of Meles meles. Classification (NCBI taxonomy): domain Eukaryota; kingdom Metazoa; phylum Chordata; class Mammalia; order Carnivora; family Mustelidae; genus Meles; species Meles meles. The sequence continues at coordinate 101,561 of NW_025721224.1, read as the reverse complement.
CCACCTGCCTCCTTGAGCCCCCACCTTCCAGATGATCTCCAAGCAGCTCTAGCACATGCATCCCCTTCAGGAGGATCTGGCTGAGGGTGTGCTGTTGGCTCTGGCCCTCAGCGCTGGCCTGCCGCCGCACTCCTCCTTCAGGAAGCTCTGGCCTGCCTGCCTGCCCTGCCTCGTCCTGCACTCTCTGTCCACAGCTGCCAATCTCCTGAACCAGCGGGTCTGCACTTGCCTGCAGATCACGGCTGTCCTTGAAGCCTTCTGGTGTTTTCCTCACCAGGGCTTCTCCATCTTCCCGGGCTGCTCCACAGATGGGATTTTCAGGAGGCAGCTGGTGAGGGCTCTTCAACAGCCTTTCCCGAACTCCCTTCAGCAGTTGCGTGGTGTTTCCCACTGACCAATACCCGGCATCTTGATTCAGGGCAGCCAGAGCAAGAAGCTGGAACGGGAGAGGACTGGCCTTCGGCTCGGATGATGCGACAGCTCCACGGGCTTGTGCGTCCGGTTCGGTCTTCTCCATGCCTTTTCCAGAGACTTCCTCGTTCTGGGCACACTGCCACTTTCTTCTTCGGAAGCTGAGTGCACTCTTTCCCAGGAACACCACCACTGCAGTGCACACCAGGATCTCCCAGCGAAACCCAGAGACTCGTGGCACATGTGGCCAACGTTCGTCTATCACCAACCCAGCAGCCCACAGCTGCTCCAGGACAGCCCACAGCGGCTCCAGAACTGTGTGGGGAGGCATTTGGATGGCCCCCAGCTGGCTCCAAAGAGCCTTGTGGCTTGGTCTCCGATCACCAGTGTCTTCTGGGCCACTAGGAAGTGCTTGGAACCCCTACGAGGGTTCCGTCTCCAACGCAAACCAGTGCCTGGCAACAGGAGCTGAAGGGAGGAGGGGTGGGGGAGGTGCACCTGAGTCTCCAAGGCACATCAGTGCCTGCAACCGGAGCTGACAGCAGGTGGGGTAGGGGAGGGGAATCGCTCTATTGTACACCTGAAACAAAGACAACCCTATCGATCAATTTCTCGGAAGTACAATTTCAACATTAAAAAAAATATATTTAAAAAGCAAACTAGGTATCCAAAGGAGAAAACGAACAAATATCCAAACACTGAGAAAGTAACCTTCTAGATGATCAAAGATCAAAGATCAAATCTCAATGCCTTGAAGTGAAGGAAAATGAACATACAACATATGAAAATGTGTGGGACACAGCACAATCAATGGACAGCACCATGTAGAGCAATCACTGCCTATGTTAGAAAGGAGGAGGAGCATCTGGGAGGCTCAGTCAGTTAGTCCAACTCTTGATTTTGACTCGGGTCATGATGAAACTCGAGGTTGTGAGACTGAACCTGCATTGTGCTGGTGCTGGGCATGGAGGCTGTTTAATAATCTCTCTCTCTCTCTCTCTCTCTCTCTCTCTCTGTACCCCTTCCCTGTCTCTCTCTCTCTCTCTCTCTCTGTCTCAAAACAATAAGCTCTCCACGTCAGAACCTAGAAAAAGATGAGAAAATAAAACTAAAGAAGAAAACCAAAGGAATCCTTCCACCCAGTTTCAAGATCTACAGCTATAGTAATCAAAAATGTGTGGTGTTGGTGAAGGGATAGACAAATGGAACAGTATAAAGATAGATAAGTGGAACAGGATCAAACCCAGAAAGAGACCAACCACCAACATGTCAATGGGATTCTGACAAAGGGGAAAAGCAATTCAATGGAGGAGTGACAGCGTTTTGAAGAAATGGTGCTAGAGCAAGTGGACTTCCAGAGACAAAGAAGAAGAAGGAGAAGAAGAAGAGGGAGGGGCAGAGAGGAGGAGGAGGTGGAGGTGGAGGACGAGGAGGACGAGGACCACAATCGAAGGCTCATCCTCTGTACAAAACTGAACTCGTGGCGCCTGGGTGACTCAGTCGCTGAGGCAGCCAGCTCTTAATTTCGGCTCTTGTCATGCTCTCAGGGTCCCGGGACAAAATCAGGCTCCAAGCTCACTGGGGAGTCTGCTTAAGGACGCTCTTTTCGCTTCTCCCTCCACCCCACGCCCCACTCATGCGCATGCTCACTCTCTCAAAAAGAAAAAAAAATTTGTTAAATTAACTCAAAATTAATCACCGCCTTCTATGTAAAATGATAAATCTTCTAGGGAAAAAAATGTCCAGAATGGACAGCTAGGGAAAGAATCCTCCGACTGGACATCAAATCATGTTCCGTTCAAGAAGAGTTGATTCATTAGACATGATCCAACAATCAGAATTGGAAGTCTGTAATGTGTGAAACACCTTGTGAAGAAGACCCAAAAGGGAAGCTACAAACTGGGAGAAAATAGGTGCAAACCACATACCTGATAAAGGACTCCTGTCGGAAGGAGAGAACCTCAAAAGTGGACCCCCAAAGAAGCAAGCCATCCAGTCTGAAAAGAACAAAAACAAAAAAAATGGGCAAAAGACCGAAACACTTTACCAAAGAGTAGACAGATGGAAATCCCATAAAAAGTTACCATCGGGGCAATTCAAATTCAAACTCCAATGAGCTCTCACTGCACACCTATCAGCATGATGCAAACCAAATGCACCCGAGAGGGAGAGAGAGACCCCACTCCCCAATGCAAGGCAGGATGTGGAACGACTGGATCGCTCCTGCATCGCTGTTGGGAATGGAAGATGATAGAGCTCCCTCTTGAAAACAGTTCACAGTTCCTTTTCTTTTTCAAGGCCTGGATTTAAATTCCAGGGAACAAGCAGTAGAATATGCTTTTCGGGTGCACAGTAGAGTGACCCAACCCTCCACACAGTTTCTCTGAAAACTAGACTTGCAACCACCCGAGGACCCCAGTCATTGCACTCTTGGCATTTCTCTGAGAGAAATCCAAACTTACGTTTGCTCAAAAACCTGTACAGGAACGGATCTGTGTCCTGATGGAAGCAGTGGGGCTGCCAAGGGGGTACAAGTGACTGCAGTGGTTGGATATTGACACTGGACAGCCTTGTAAGAGATGTTCTCATCTTGCTTCTTTGAAGGCCCCTTCCCATTCATGGTGGTCCTGGGGACAAGGAGAAAAGGAATGTCAACGATTTCAAGAAGTTGAAAGGATTTCAAGAAGTTGAAACCAAGCATTAGAACACCATCTCTTCTACATGAATTCATTCTCATATTCACCCCCAGGCTCCCAAAGCAGACAGGAGGGGTCTGGTCCAACAGGGGTTGCGGGCAGTGGCCCTTCCACAGGCCATCTCCCCTCCAGTCTAGAAGTCCAACGACCAGGTCCCAGGCTTTCAACTCATCTCATTCTCTCGGGGCCTTCTCTAGGGGCCCCAGGGAACATCTGGGCTCTTTCTCTGCCTTCTAGGAGGCTCTGTGGGGCTGGGTCGAGTGCTCTCAGCCGACTTGGACCACACTGCCAGGTGTCTCCCCCTGCATTTGCCACCCTTCGACACAGGAGGATCAAGTGGGAGGATGTCCTCTCAGAGAGATCCATGGCGATCAGACTAGATGTCCTCTCTCTTCCATTGTTTACCCTCATCTCTCAGGCGTTTCTACCATCTCTTGATTTCCCTGGAATTTCAACCCCAGGAGAGGGGGGGTGGGTCAGAAGCCCAACATTTGGCTTCCCACTCCTGTCTTTCTTGAAGGTTTTCCCCGAACCAATGGGCCTAAAACAACATTCATAACCTGATATGGTTTCTGTGGGCCAGCCATCCAGGTGCAACTAGCCAGGTCCCTGTGGCTCAGGATCTCTCACAAGGCTGCAGTCCAGAGGGCCTCTGGATCTTCAGTCATCTGCGGGCTTGTTGGGGGTAAGTCTGCTTTTGAGCTCACTCAGCTGGCTGTGAGCAGCCAGAGGCCCTCCATTGCTGGAAGCAAGAAATAGTCATTCCTTGCCCCATGGGCCTCTCCAGCATAAAGCTCCCAAGGAGCAGCTGGCTTCCCTGGGAACAGATGAGGGAGGGAGGGACGGAGGGCGGGCAAGCCCAAGAGGAGACCAGTCTCTTTGTAAACTCACCTCCGAAGGGACATCCTATCACTTTGGCCACATTCTGTCCTTTACAAGGGAGTCAGTAGTTCTGACTCGAAGCAAGAGGTAGACTATGGAACACAAAACGATGTGTACCCAAGATGGGAATCGTTGGAGACCCTTAAAGGCTGCCCTCCCTACTTGGCTGGGACTTGACCTCAGCTAGCCACCACTATAATCTCTGCATCCTTATATTATTATATATTATGTTAGATTATATTATATGCACTATTATCTTTGCATAGAATCATCACATCCTAGGACGTGAACGAGGGGAACATTTTATCAAGCCCTTCTGGGATCCTTCAGCAGCTTGCCTAGAAGTTCCTTGCCCAAGGGTGCCTGTCAGTTCAGTGTCTGGCTCCTGATTTCGGTTCAGGGCTGATCACGTGATCTGGGAAATCCAGACCAGCGTCTGGTTCAGCACTTGAGTCCCAAGCCTGACGAGGAATCTCTCTAACTCGGCCCCTCCCCCGCCTGCATGTGTGTGCGTTCCTTTGTGTGTGTGTGTGTGTATGTGTGCGCCGTCACCCTTTCTGTCTCTCCGAAGAAGAAGAAGAAGAAGAAGAAGAAGAAGAAGAAGAAGAAGAAGAAGAAGAAGAAGAAGAAGAAGAACAGTAGTAGGCATTGTAGTAGAAGTTATTGGCACAGCAGGTGATCATTAGACAACCCTGGTTTGGAACAGGAGCTCTGAAATTCACTAGCTGTGTGATCTTGGGGCAAGTTGTTTCCCCTGTCTGAACCTCAGTCAGACATGACACACTGGGTTATTGGGACGATTAAGGGATCGATACAAGACACTTCAAACCGTCCCTTGCTTGGCATAGAATCCCTTAATCAAATCCATTCTCAGTAGCAGTAGTCTCAGCCATTGGATATTTTTATTTTTATTTGTGTTACGCTGAACACTGAAAAATATTCTCTCACACTCATACGGCTCCAGGGAATATGGAGCATCAGGCTAAAGGATGGGGTGGATCTCAAGTCAAAGGAGCCATGGGTATGGCTGAAGGGGTCAGCACAGGAGCTTCTGTGCTCTGGTTGTGAGTGTTGGTGGCTGCTGGGCAAGGGAATCAGACCTGCAGGGGACCCGAGAACTTGGAGTCTGGCCAGTGCACCCTTGCTCCCTTCTTGGGCTTCCTGGGTTTCAGGGGAGCCTTTGGCCCTTGAGGGTATTTGGAGGCTGTGCCCGGAACAGCAGGAGCAGGAGCAGGAGGCCCCCCGGAGACAGGCTGGACCTTGGGCCCAGAGTTGGCCAGCTTCTGCCTGAGGCAATGGTTTTGGGCCTGGAGCCTTTGGAACTCCCTCTCTGCCCACAGGACAGCCTTCTGGCTCTCCTCACTCCTCTTCTCCACCAGGAGGCGCTCCCGCTCATGCAAGGAGGCGATTTGCTGCCATTCTCGGTGCAGGTCGGCGGCCATGTTCCTATAGAGGCCCAAGTGCCAGTGGGCAGCATCCGCCTTCCTGCGCACCTTGGCAAGCTCGTTCTTCACTTGCAGGCAGCGTGCCTTCTCCTCCATCATCTTCCTCTCCAGGTGTCTGAGGTGCTCTTCGCACAGCTTCGGCTCTGCCTCAAGCTTCAGGCGCAACTGCGGAATCTCACCGTCCAGGAGGGTGTTCCGAAGGTGAACAGGTCCTTGCTCAGCTTGGTGGCTTGTTGGGTTTCTTGGGAGCTCTTCATTCCTCTGACGTGCCTTCTTCAGTGCCCTGGACGGCTTTAATTGGTTCACGGGGCTCCCGCCTGAGGGCACGTGGTCAGGGGAGGAGGAGCCAGTCTCCACCTGCCTCCTTGAGCCCCCACCTTCCAGATGATCTCCAAGCAGCTCTAGCACATGCATCCCCTTCAGGAGGATCTGGCTGAGGGTGTGCTGTTGGCTCTGGCCCTCAGCGCTGGCCTGCCGCCGCACTCCTCCTTCAGGAAGCTCTGGCCTGCCTGCCTGCCCTGCCTCGTCCTGCACTCTCTGTCCACAGCTGCCAATCTCCTGAACCAGCGGGTCTGCACTTGCCTGCAGATCACGGCTGTCCTTGAAGCCTTCTGGTGTTTTCCTCACCAGGGCTTCTCCATCTTCCCGGGCTGCTCCACAGATGGGATTTTCAGGAGGCAGCTGGTGAGGGCTCTTCAACAGCCTTTCCCGAACTCCCTTCAGCAGTTGCGTGGTGTTTCCCACTGACCAATACCCGGCATCTTGATTCAGGGCAGCCAGAGCAAGAAGCTGGAACGGGAGAGGACTGGCCTTCGGCTCGGATGATGCGACAGCTCCACGGGCTTGTGCGTCCGGTTCGGTCTTCTCCATGCCTTTTCCAGAGACTTCCTCGTTCTGGGCACACTGCCACTTTCTTCTTCGGAAGCTGAGTGCACTCTTTCCCAGGAACACCACCACTGCAGTGCACACCAGGATCTCCCAGCGAAACCCAGAGACTCGTGGCACATGTGGCCAACGTTCGTCTATCACCAACCCAGCAGCCCACAGCTGCTCCAGGACAGCCCACAGCGGCTCCAGAACTGTGTGGGGAGGCATTTGGATGGCCCCCAGCTGGCTCCAAAGAGCCTTGTGGCTTGGTCTCCGATCACCAGTGTCTTCTGGGCCACTAGGAAGTGCTTGGAACCCCTACGAGGGTTCCGTCTCCAACGCAAACCAGTGCCTGGCAACAGGAGCTGAAGGGAGGAGGGGTGGGGGAGGTGCACCTGAGTCTCCAAGGCACATCAGTGCCTGCAACCGGAGCTGACAGCAGGTGGGGTAGGGGAGGGGAATCGCTCTATTGTACACCTGAAACAAAGACAACCCTATCGATCAATTTCTCGGAAGTACAATTTCAACATTAAAAAAAATATATTTAAAAAGCAAACTAGGTATCCAAAGGAGAAAACGAACAAATATCCAAACACTGAGAAAGTAACCTTCTAGATGATCAAAGATCAAAGATCAAATCTCAATGCCTTGAAGTGAAGGAAAATGAACATACAACATATGAAAATGTGTGGGACACAGCACAATCAATGGACAGCACCATGTAGAGCAATCACTGCCTATGTTAGAAAGGAGGAGGAGCATCTGGGAGGCTCAGTCAGTTAGTCCAACTCTTGATTTTGACTCGGGTCATGATGAAACTCGAGGTTGTGAGACTGAACCTGCATTGTGCTGGTGCTGGGCATGGAGGCTGTTTAATAATCTCTCTCTCTCTCTCTCTCTTTCTCTCTCTCTGTACCCCTTCCCTGTCTCTCTCTCTCTCTCTCTCTCTGTCTCAAAACAATAAGCTCTCCACGTCAGAACCTAGAAAAAGATGAGAAAATAAAACTAAAGAAGAAAACCAAAGGAATCCTTCCACCCAGTTTCAAGATCTACAGCTATAGTAATCAAAAATGTGTGGTGTTGGTGAAGGGATAGACAAATGGAACAGTATAAAGATAGATAAGTGGAACAGGATCAAACCCAGAAAGAGACCAACCACCAACATGTCAATGGGATTCTGACAAAGGGGAAAAGCAATTCAATGGAGGAGTGACAGCGTTTTGAAGAAATGGTGCTAGAGCAAGTGGACTTCCAGAGACAAAGAAGAAGAAGGAGAAGAAGAAGAGGGAGGGGCAGAGAGGAGGAGGAGGTGGAGGTGGAGGACGAGGAGGACGAGGACCACAATCGAAGGCTCATCCTCTGTACAAAACTGAACTCGTGGCGCCTGGGTGACTCAGTCGCTGAGGCAGCCAGCTCTTAATTTCGGCTCTTGTCATGCTCTCAGGGTCCCGGGACAAAATCAGGCTCCAAGCTCACTGGGGAGTCTGCTTAAGGACGCTCTTTTCGCTTCTCCCTCCACCCCACGCCCCACTCATGCGCATGCTCACTCTCTCAAAAAGAAAAAAAAATTTGTTAAATTAACTCAAAATTAATCACCGCCTTCTATGTAAAATGATAAATCTTCTAGGGAAAAAAATGTCCAGAATGGACAGCTAGGGAAAGAATCCTCCGACTGGACATCAAATCATGTTCCGTTCAAGAAGAGTTGATTCATTAGACATGATCCAACAATCAGAATTGGAAGTCTGTAATGTGTGAAACACCTTGTGAAGAAGACCCAAAAGGGAAGCTACAAACTGGGAGAAAATAGGTGCAAACCACATACCTGATAAAGGACTCCTGTCGGAAGGAGAGAACCTCAAAAGTGGACCCCCAAAGAAGCAAGCCATCCAGTCTGAAAAGAACAAAAACAAAAAAAATGGGCAAAAGACCGAAACACTTTACCAAAGAGTAGACAGATGGAAATCCCATAAAAAGTTACCATCGGGGCAATTCAAATTCAAACTCCAATGAGCTCTCACTGCACACCTATCAGCATGATGCAAACCAAATGCACCCGAGAGGGAGAGAGAGACCCCACTCCCCAATGCAAGGCAGGATGTGGAACGACTGGATCGCTCCTGCATCGCTGTTGGGAATGGAAGATGATAGAGCTCCCTCTTGAAAACAGTTCACAGTTCCTTTTCTTTTTCAAGGCCTGGATTTAAATTCCAGGGAACAAGCAGTAGAATATGCTTTTCGGGTGCACAGTAGAGTGACCCAACCCTCCACACAGTTTCTCTGAAAACTAGACTTGCAACCACCCGAGGACCCCAGTCATTGCACTCTTGGCATTTCTCTGAGAGAAATCCAAACTTACGTTTGCTCAAAAACCTGTACAGGAACGGATCTGTGTCCTGATGGAAGCAGTGGGGCTGCCAAGGGGGTAGAAGTGACTGCAGTGGTTGGATATTGACACTGGACAGCCTTGTAAGAGATGTTCTCATCTTGCTTCTTTGAAGGCCCCTTCCCATTCATGGTGGTCCTGGGGACAAGGAGAAAAGGAATGTCAACGATTTCAAGAAGTTGAAAGGATTTCAAGAAGTTGAAACCAAGCATTAGAACACCATCTCTTCTACATGAATTCATTCTCATATTCACCCCCAGGCTCCCAAAGCAGACAGGAGGGGTCTGGTCCAACAGGGGTTGCGGGCAGTGGCCCTTCCACAGGCCATCTCCCCTCCAGTCTAGAAGTCCAACGACCAGGTCCCAGGCTTTCAACTCATCTCATTCTCTCGGGGCCTTCTCTAGGGGCCCCAGGGAACATCTGGGCTCTTTCTCTGCCTTCTAGGAGGCTCTGTGGGGCTGGGTCGAGTGCTCTCAGCCGACTTGGACCACACTGCCAGGTGTCTCCCCCTGCATTTGCCACCCTTCGACACAGGAGGATCAAGTGGGAGGATGTCCTCTCAGAGAGATCCATGGCGATCAGACTAGATGTCCTCTCTCTTCCATTGTTTACCCTCATCTCTCAGGCGTTTCTACCATCTCTTGATTTCCCTGGAATTTCAACCCCAGGAGAGGGGGGGTGGGTCAGAAGCCCAACATTTGGCTTCCCACTCCTGTCTTTCTTGAAGGTTTTCCCCGAACCAATGGGCCTAAAACAACATTCATAACCTGATATGGTTTCTGTGGGCCAGCCATCCAGGTGCAACTAGCCAGGTCCCTGTGGCTCAGGATCTCTCACAAGGCTGCAGTCCAGAGGGCCTCTGGATCTTCAGTCATCTGCGGGCTTGTTGGGGGTAAGTCTGCTTTTGAGCTCACTCAGCTGGCTGTGAGCAGCCAGAGGCCCTCCATTGCTGGAAGCAAGAAATAGTCATTCCTTGCCCCATGGGCCTCTCCAGCATAAAGCTCCCAAGGAGCAGCTGGCTTCCCTGGGAACAGATGAGGGAGGGAGGGACGGAGGGCGGGCAAGCCCAAGAGGAGACCAGTCTCTTTGTAAACTCACCTCCGAAGGGACATCCTATCACTTTGGCCACATTCTGTCCTTTACAAGGGAGTCAGTAGTTCTGACTCGAAGCAAGAGGTAGACTATGGAACACAAAACGATGTGTACCCAAGATGGGAATCGTTGGAGACCCTTAAAGGCTGCCCTCCCTACTTGGCTGGGACTTGACCTCAGCTAGCCACCACTATAATCTCTGCATCCTTATATTATTATATATTATGTTAGATTATATTATATGCACTATTATCTTTGCATAGAATCATCACATCCTAGGACGTGAACGAGGGGAACATTTTATCAAGCCCTTCTGGGATCCTTCAGCAGCTTGCCTAGAAGTTCCTTGCCCAAGGGTGCCTGTCAGTTCAGTGTCTGGCTCCTGATTTCGGTTCAGGGCTGATCACGTGATCTGGGAAATCCAGACCAGCGTCTGGTTCAGCACTTGAGTCCCAAGCCTGACGAGGAATCTCTCTAACTCGGCCCCTCCCCCGCCTGCATGTGTGTGCGTTCCTTTGTGTGTGTGTGTGTGTATGTGTGCGCCGTCACCCTTTCTGTCTCTCCGAAGAAGAAGAAGAAGAAGAAGAAGAAGAAGAAGAAGAAGAAGAAGAAGAAGAAGAAGAAGAAGAAGAACAGTAGTAGGCATTGTAGTAGAAGTTATTGGCACAGCAGGTGATCATTAGACAACCCTGGTTTGGAACAGGAGCTCTGAAATTCACTAGCTGTGTGATCTTGGGGCAAGTTGTTTCCCCTGTCTGAACCTCAGTCAGACATGACACACTGGGTTATTGGGACGATTAAGGGATCGATACAAGACACTTCAAACCGTCCCTTGCTTGGCATAGAATCCCTTAATCAAATCCATTCTCAGTAGCAGTAGTCTCAGCCATTGGATATTTTTATTTTTATTTGTGTTATGCTGAACACTGAAAAATATTCTCTCACACTCATACGGCTCCAGGGAATATGGAGCATCAGGCTAAAGGATGGGGTGGATCTCAAGTCAAAGGAGCCATGGGTATGGCTGAAGGGGTCAGCACAGGAGCTTCTGTGCTCTGGTTGTGAGTGTTGGTGGCTGCTGGGCAAGGGAATCAGACCTGCAGGGGACCCGAGAACTTGGAGTCTGGCCAGTGCACCCTTGCTCCCTTCTTGGGCTTCCTGGGTTTCAGGGGAGCCTTTGGCCCTTGAGGGTATTTGGAGGCTGTGCCCGGAACAGCAGGAGCAGGAGCAGGAGGCCCCCCGGAGACAGGCTGGACCTTGGGCCCAGAGTTGGCCAGCTTCTGCCTGAGGCAATGGTTTTGGGCCTGGAGCCTTTGGAACTCCCTCTCTGCCCACAGGACAGCCTTCTGGCTCTCCTCACTCCTCTTCTCCACCAGGAGGCGCTCCCGCTCATGCAAGGAGGCGATTTGCTGCCATTCTCGGTGCAGGTCGGCGGCCATGTTCCTATAGAGGCCCAAGTGCCAGTGGGCAGCATCCGCCTTCCTGCGCACCTTGGCAAGCTCGTTCTTCACTTGCAGGCAGCGTGCCTTCTCCTCCATCATCTTCCTCTCCAGGTGTCTGAGGTGCTCTTCGCACAGCTTCGGCTCTGCCTCAAGCTTCAGGCGCAACTGCGGAATCTCACCGTCCAGGAGGGTGTTCCGAAGGTGAACAGGTCCTTGCTCAGCTTGGTGGCTTGTTGGGTTTCTTGGGAGCTCTTCATTCCTCTGACGTGCCTTCTTCAGTGCCCTGGACGGCTTGAATTGGTTCACGGGGCTCCCGCCTGAGGGCACGTGGTCAGGGGAGGAGGAGCCAGTCTCCACCTGCCTCCTTGAGCCCCCACCTTCCAGATGATCTCCAAGCAGCTCTAGCACATGCATCCCCTTCAGGAGGATCTGGCTGAGGGTGTGCTGTTGGCTCTGGCCCTCAGCGCTGGCCTGCCGCCGCACTCCTCCTTCAGGAAGCTCTGGCCTGCCTGCCTGCCCTGCCTCGTCCTGCACTCTCTGTCCACAGCTGCCAATCTCCTGAACCAGCGGGTCTGCACTTGCCTGCAGATCACGGCTGTCCTTGAAGCCTTCTGGTGTTTTCCTCACCAGGGCTTCTCCATCTTCCCGGGCTGCTCCACAGATGGGATTTTCAGGAGGCAGCTGGTGAGGGCTCTTCAACAGCCTTTCCCGAACTCCCTTCAGCAGTTGCGTGGTGTTTCCCACTGACCAATACCCGGCATCTTGATTCAGGGCAGCCAGAGCAAGAAGCTGGAACGGGAGAGGACTGGCCTTCGGCTCGGATGATGCGACAGCTCCACGGGCTTGTGCGTCCGGTTCGGTCTTCTCCATGCCTTTTCCAGAGACTTCCTCGTTCTGGGCACACTGCCACTTTCTTCTTCGGAAGCTGAGTGCACTCTTTCCCAGGAACACCACCACTGCAGTGCACACCAGGATCTCCCAGCGAAACCCAGAGACTCGTGGCACATGTGGCCAACGTTCGTCTATCACCAACCCAGCAGCCCACAGCTGCTCCAGGACAGCCCACAGCGGCTCCAGAACTGTGTGGGGAGGCATTTGGATGGCCCCCAGCTGGCTCCAAAGAGCCTTGTGGCTTGGTCTCCAATCACCAGTGTCTTCTGGGCCACTAGGAAGTGCTTGGAACCCCTACGAGGGTTCCGTCTCCAACGCAAACCAGTGCCTGGCAACAGGAGCTGAAGGGAGGAGGGGTGGGGGAGGTGCACCTGAGTCTCCAAGGCACATCAGTGCCTGCAACCGGAGCTGACAGCAGGTGGGGTAGGGGAGGGGAATCGCTCTATTGTACACCTGAAACAAAGACAACCCTATCGATCAATTTCTCGGAAGTACAATTTCAACATTAAAAAAAATATATTTAAAAAGCAAACTAGGTATCCAAAGGAGAAAACGAACAAATATCCAAACACTGAGAAAGTAACCTTCTAGATGATCAAAGATCAAAGATCAAATCTCAATGCCTTGAAGTGAAGGAAAATGAACATACAACATATGAAAATGTGTGGGACACAGCACAATCAATGGACAGCACCATGTAGAGCAATCACTGCCTATGTTAGAAAGGAGGAGGAGCATCTGGGAGGCTCAGTCAGTTAGTCCAACTCTTGATTTTGACTCGGGTCATGATGAAACTCGAGGTTGTGAGACTGAACCTGCATTGTGCTGGTGCTGGGCATGGAGGCTGTTTAATAATCTCTCTCTCTCTCTCTCTCTTTCTCTCTCTCTGTACCCCTTCCCTGTCTCTCTCTCTCTCTCTCTCTCTGTCTCAAAACAATAAGCTCTCCACGTCAGAACCTAGAAAAAGATGAGAAAATAAAACTAAAGAAGAAAACCAAAGGAATCCTTCCACCCAGTTTCAAGATCTACAGCTATAGTAATCAAAAATGTGTGGTGTTGGTGAAGGGATAGACAAATGGAACAGTATAAAGATAGATAAGTGGAACAGGATCAAACCCAGAAAGAGACCAACCACCAACATGTCAATGGGATTCTGACAAAGGGGAAAAGCAATTCAATGGAGGAGTGACAGCGTTTTGAAGAAATGGTGCTAGAGCAAGTGGACTTCCAGAGACAAAGAAGAAGAAGGAGAAGAAGAAGAGGGAGGGGCAGAGAGGAGGAGGAGGTGGAGGTGGAGGACGAGGAGGACGAGGACCACAATCGAAGGCTCATCCTCTGTACAAAACTGAACTCGTGGCGCCTGGGTGACTCAGTCGCTGAGGCAGCCAGCTCTTAATTTCGGCTCTTGTCATGCTCTCAGGGTCCCGGGACAAAATCAGGCTCCAAGCTCACTGGGGAGTCTGCTTAAGGACGCTCTTTTCGCTTCTCCCTCCACCCCACGCCCCACTCATGCGCATGCTCACTCTCTCAAAAAGAAAAAAAAATTTGTTAAATTAACTCAAAATTAATCACCGCCTTCTATGTAAAATGATAAATCTTCTAGGGAAAAAAATGTCCAGAATGGACAGCTAGGGAAAGAATCCTCCGACTGGACATCAAATCATGTTCCGTTCAAGAAGAGTTGATTCATTAGACATGATCCAACAATCAGAATTGGAAGTCTGTAATGTGTGAAACACCTTGTGAAGAAGACCCAAAAGGGAAGCTACAAACTGGGAGAAAATAGGTGCAAACCACATACCTGATAAAGGACTCCTGTCGGAAGGAGAGAACCTCAAAAGTGGACCCCCAAAGAAGCAAGCCATCCAGTCTGAAAAGAACAAAAACAAAAAAAATGGGCAAAAGACCGAAACACTTTACCAAAGAGTAGACAGATGGAAATCCCATAAAAAGTTACCATCGGGGCAATTCAAATTCAAACTCCAATGAGCTCTCACTGCACACCTATCAGCATGATGCAAACCAAATGCACCCGAGAGGGAGAGAGAGACCCCACTCCCCAATGCAAGGCAGGATGTGGAACGACTGGATCGCTCCTGCATCGCTGTTGGGAATGGAAGATGATAGAGCTCCCTCTTGAAAACAGTTCACAGTTCCTTTTCTTTTTCAAGGCCTGGATTTAAATTCCAGGGAACAAGCAGTAGAATATGCTTTTCGGGTGCACAGTAGAGTGACCCAACCCTCCACACAGTTTCTCTGAAAACTAGACTTGCAACCACCCTAGGACCCCAGTCATTGCACTCTTGGCATTTCTCTGAGAGAAATCCAAACTTACGTTTGCTCAAAAACCTGTACAGGAACGGATCTGTGTCCTGATGGAAGCAGTGGGGCTGCCAAGGGGGTAGAAGTGACTGCAGTGGTTGGATATTGACACTGGACAGCCTTGTAAGAGATGTTCTCATCTTGCTTCTTTGAAGGCCCCTTCCCATTCATGGTGGTCCTGGGGACAAGGAGAAAAGGAATGTCAACGATTTCAAGAAGTTGAAAGGATTTCAAGAAGTTGAAACCAAGCATTAGAACACCATCTCTTCTACATGAATTCATTCTCATATTCACCCCCAGGCTCCCAAAGCAGACAGGAGGGGTCTGGTCCAACAGGGGTTGCGGGCAGTGGCCCTTCCACAGGCCATCTCCCCTCCAGTCTAGAAGTCCAACGACCAGGTCCCAGGCTTTCAACTCATCTCATTCTCTCGGGGCCTTCTCTAGGGGCCCCAGGGAACATCTGGGCTCTTTCTCTGCCTTCTAGGAGGCTCTGTGGGGCTGGGTCGAGTGCTCTCAGCCGACTTGGACCACACTGCCAGGTGTCTCCCCCTGCATTTGCCACCCTTCGACACAGGAGGATCAAGTGGGAGGATGTCCTCTCAGAGAGATCCATGGCGATCAGACTAGATGTCCTCTCTCTTCCATTGTTTACCCTCATCTCTCAGGCGTTTCTACCATCTCTTGATTTCCCTGGAATTTCAACCCCAGGAGAGGGGGGGTGGGTCAGAAGCCCAACATTTGGCTTCCCACTCCTGTCTTTCTTGAAGGTTTTCCCCGAACCAATGGGCCTAAAACAACATTCATAACCTGATATGGTTTCTGTGGGCCAGCCATCCAGGTGCAACTAGCCAGGTCCCTGTGGCTCAGGATCTCTCACAAGGCTGCAGTCCAGAGGGCCTCTGGATCTTCAGTCATCTGCGGGCTTGTTGGGGGTAAGTCTGCTTTTGAGCTCACTCAGCTGGCTGTGAGCAGCCAGAGGCCCTCCATTGCTGGAAGCAAGAAATAGTCATTCCTTGCCCCATGGGCCTCTCCAGCATAAAGCTCCCAAGGAGCAGCTGGCTTCCCTGGGAACAGATGAGGGAGGGAGGGACGGAGGGCGGGCAAGCCCAAGAGGAGACCAGTCTCTTTGTAAACTCACCTCCGAAGGGACATCCTATCACTTTGGCCACATTCTGTCCTTTACAAGGGAGTCAGTAGTTCTGACTCGAAGCAAGAGGTAGACTATGGAACACAAAACGATGTGTACCCAAGATGGGAATCGTTGGAGACCCTTAAAGGCTGCCCTCCCTACTTGGCTGGGACTTGACCTCAGCTAGCCACCACTATAATCTCTGCATCCTTATATTATTATATATTATGTTAGATTATATTAGATGCACTATTATCTTTGCATAGAATCATCACATCCTAGGACGTGAACGAGGGGAACATTTTACCAAGCCCTTCTGGGATCCTTCAGCAGCTTGCCTAGAAGTTCCTTGCCCAAGGGTGCCTGTCACTTCAGTGTCTGGCTCCTGATTTCGGTTCAGGGCTGATCACGTGATCTGGGAAATCCAGACCAGCGTCTGGTTCAGCACTTGTGTCCGAAGCCTGACGAGGAATCTCTCTAACTCGGCCCCTCCCCCGCCTGCATGTGTGTGCGTTCCTTTGTGTGTGTGTGTGTGTATGTGTGCGCCGTCACCCTTTCTGTCTCTCCGAAGAAGAAGAAGAAGAAGAAGAAGAAGAAGAAGAAGAAGAAGAAGAAGAAGAAGAAGAAGAAGAACAGTAGTAGGCATTGTAGTAGAAGTTATTGGCACAGCAGTTGATCATTAGACAACCCTGGTTTGGAACAGGAGCTCTGAAATTCACTAGCTGTGTGATCTTGGGGCAAGTTGTTTCCCCTGTCTGAACCTCAGTCAGACATGACACACTGGGTTATTGGGACGATTAAGGGATCGATACAAGACACTTCAAACCGTCCCTTGCTTGGCATAGAATCCCTTAATCAAATCCATTCTCAGTAGCAGTAGTCTCAGCCATTGGATATTTTTATTTTTATTTGTGTTACGCTGAACACTGAAAAATATTCTCTCACACTCATACGGCTCCAGGGAATATGGAGCATCAGGCTAAAGGATGGGGTGGATCTCAAGTCAAAGGAGCCATGGGTATGGCTGAAGGGGTCAGCACAGGAGCTTCTGTGCTCTGGTTGTGAGTGTTGGTGGCTGCTGGGCAAGGGAATCAGACCTGCAGGGGACCCGAGAACTTGGAGTCTGGCCAGTGCACCCTTGCTCCCTTCTTGGGCTTCCTGGGTTTCAGGGGAGCCTTTGGCCCTTGAGGGTATTTGGAGGCTGTGCCCGGAACAGCAGGAGCAGGAGCAGGAGGCCCCCCGGAGACAGGCTGGACCTTGGGCCCAGAGTTGGCCAGCTTCTGCCTGAGGCAATGGTTTTGGGCCTGGAGCCTTTGGAACTCCCTCTCTGCCCACAGGACAGCCTTCTGGCTCTCCTCACTCCTCTTCTCCACCAGGAGGCGCTCCCGCTCATGCAAGGAGGCGATTTGCTGCCATTCTCGGTGCAGGTCGGCGGCCATGTTCCTATAGAGGCCCAAGTGCCAGTGGGCAGCATCCGCCTTCCTGCGCACCTTGGCAAGCTCGTTCTTCACTTGCAGGCAGCGTGCCTTCTCCTCCATCATCTTCCTCTCCAGGTGTCTGAGGTGCTCTTCGCACAGCTTCGGCTCTGCCTCAAGCGTCAGGCGCAACTGCGGAATCTCACCGTCCAGGAGGGTGTTCCGAAGGTGAACAGGTCCTTGCTCAGCTTGGTGGCTTGTTGGGTTTCTTGGGAGCTCTTCATTCCTCTGACGTGCCTTCTTCAGTGCCCTGGACGGCTTTAATTGGTTCACGGGGCTCCCGCCTGAGGGCACGTGGTCAGGGGAGGAGGAGCCAGTCTCCACCTGCCTCCTTGAGCCCCCACCTTCCAGATGATCTCCAAGCAGCTCTAGCACATGCATCCCCTTCAGGAGGATCTGGCTGAGGGTGTGCTGTTGGCTCTGGCCCTCAGCGCTGGCCTGCCGCCGCACTCCTCCTTCAGGAAGCTCTGGCCTGCCTGCCTGCCCTGCCTCGTCCTGCACTCTCTGTCCACAGCTGCCAATCTCCTGAACCAGCGGGTCTGCACTTGCCTGCAGATCACGGCTGTCCTTGAAGCCTTCTGGTGTTTTCCTCACCAGGGCTTCTCCATCTTCCCGGGCTGCTCCACAGATGGGATTTTCAGGAGGCAGCTGGTGAGGGCTCTTCAACAGCCTTTCCCGAACTCCCTTCAGCAGTTGCGTGGTGTTTCCCACTGACCAATACCCGGCATCTTGATTCAGGGCAGCCAGAGCAAGAAGCTGGAACGGGAGAGGACTGGCCTTCGGCTCGGATGATGCGACAGCTCCACGGGCTTGTGCGTCCGGTTCGGTCTTCTCCATGCCTTTTCCAGAGACTTCCTCGTTCTGGGCACACTGCCACTTTCTTCTTCGGAAGCTGAGTGCACTCTTTCCCAGGAACACCACCACTGCAGTGCACACCAGGATCTCCCAGCGAAACCCAGAGACTCGTGGCACATGTGGCCAACGTTCATCTATCACCAACCCAGCAGCCCACAGCTGCTCCAGGACAGCCCACAGCGGCTCCAGAACTGTGTGGGGAGGCATTTGGATGGCCCCCAGCTGGCTCCAAAGAGCCTTGTGGCTTGGTCTCCGATCACCAGTGTCTTCTGGGCCACTAGGAAGTGCTTGGAACCCCTACGAGGGTTCCGTCTCCAACGCAAACCAGTGCCTGGCAACAGGAGCTGAAGGGAGGAGGGGTGGGGGAGGTGCACCTGAGTCTCCAAGGCACATCAGTGCCTGCAACCGGAGCTGACAGCAGGTGGGGTAGGGGAGGGGAATCGCTCTATTGTACACCTGAAACAAAGACAACCCTATCGATCAATTTCTCGGAAGTACAATTTCAACATTAAAAAAAATATATTTAAAAAGCAAACTAGGTATCCAAAGGAGAAAACGAACAAATATCCAAACACTGAGAAAGTAACCTTCTAGATGATCAAAGATCAAAGATCAAATCTCAATGCCTTGAAGTGAAGGAAAATGAACATACAACATATGAAAATGTGTGGGACACAGCACAATCAATGGACAGCACCATGTAGAGCAATCACTGCCTATGTTAGAAAGGAGGAGGAGCATCTGGGAGGCTCAGTCAGTTAGTCCAACTCTTGATTTTGACTCGGGTCATGATGAAACTCGAGGTTGTGAGACTGAACCTGCATTGTGCTGGTGCTGGGCATGGAGGCTGTTTAATAATCTCTCTCTCTCTCTCTCTCTTTCTCTCTCTCTGTACCCCTTCCCTGTCTCTCTCTCTCTCTCTCTCTCTGTCTCAAAACAATAAGCTCTCCACGTCAGAACCTAGAAAAAGATGAGAAAATAAAACTAAAGAAGAAAACCAAAGGAATCCTTCCACCCAGTTTCAAGATCTACAGCTATAGTAATCAAAAAGGTGTGGTGTTGGTGAAGGGATAGACAAATGGAACAGTATAAAGATAGATAAGTGGAACAGGATCAAACCCAGAAAGAGACCAACCACCAACATGTCAATGGGATTCTGACAAAGGGGAAAAGCAATTCAATGGAGGAGTGACAGCGTTTTGAAGAAATGGTGCTAGAGCAAGTGGACTTCCAGAGACAAAGAAGAAGAAGGAGAAGAAGAAGAGGGAGGGGCAGAGAGGAGGAGGAGGTGGAGGTGGAGGACGAGGAGGACGAGGACCACAATCGAAGGCTCATCCTCTGTACAAAACTGAACTCGTGGCGCCTGGGTGACTCAGTCGCTGAGGCAGCCAGCTCTTAATTTCGGCTCTTGTCATGCTCTCAGGGTCCCGGGACAAAATCAGGCTCCAAGCTCACTGGGGAGTCTGCTTAAGGACGCTCTTTTCGCTTCTCCCTCCACCCCACGCCCCACTCATGCGCATGCTCACTCTCTCAAAAAGAAAAAAAAATTTGTTAAATTAACTCAAAATTAATCACCGCCTTCTATGTAAAATGATAAATCTTCTAGGGAAAAAAATGTCCAGAATGGACAGCTAGGGAAAGAATCCTCCGACTGGACATCAAATCATGTTCCGTTCAAGAAGAGTTGATTCATTAGACATGATCCAACAATCAGAATTGGAAGTCTGTAATGTGTGAAACACCTTGTGAAGAAGACCCAAAAGGGAAGCTACAAACTGGGAGAAAATAGGTGCAAACCACATACCTGATAAAGGACTCCTGTCGGAAGGAGAGAACCTCAAAAGTGGACCCCCAAAGAAGCAAGCCATCCAGTCTGAAAAGAACAAAAACAAAAAAAATGGGCAAAAGACCGAAACACTTTACCAAAGAGTAGACAGATGGAAATCCCATAAAAAGTTACCATCGGGGCAATTCAAATTCAAACTCCAATGAGCTCTCACTGCACACCTATCAGCATGATGCAAACCAAATGCACCCGAGAGGGAGAGAGAGACCCCACTCCCCAATGCAAGGCAGGATGTGGAACGACTGGATCGCTCCTGCATCGCTGTTGGGAATGGAAGATGATAGAGCTCCCTCTTGAAAACAGTTCACAGTTCCTTTTCTTTTTCAAGGCCTGGATTTAAATTCCAGGGAACAAGCAGTAGAATATGCTTTTCGGGTGCACAGTAGAGTGACCCAACCCTCCACACAGTTTCTCTGAAAACTAGACTTGCAACCACCCTAGGACCCCAGTCATTGCACTCTTGGCATTTCTCTGAGAGAAATCCAAACTTACGTTTGCTCAAAAACCTGTACAGGAACGGATCTGTGTCCTGATGGAAGCAGTGGGGCTGCCAAGGGGGTAGAAGTGACTGCAGTGGTTGGATATTGACACTGGACAGCCTTGTAAGAGATGTTCTCATCTTGCTTCTTTGAAGGCCCCTTCCCATTCATGGTGGTCCTGGGGACAAGGAGAAAAGGAATGTCAACGATTTCAAGAAGTTGAAAGGATTTCAAGAAGTTGAAACCAAGCATTAGAACACCATCTCTTCTACATGAATTCATTCTCATATTCACCCCCAGGCTCCCAAAGCAGACAGGAGGGGTCTGGTCCAACAGGGGTTGCGGGCAGTGGCCCTTCCACAGGCCATCTCCCCTCCAGTCTAGAAGTCCAACGACCAGGTCCCAGGCTTTCAACTCATCTCATTCTCTCGGGGCCTTCTCTAGGGGCCCCAGGGAACATCTGGGCTCTTTCTCTGCCTTCTAGGAGGCTCTGTGGGGCTGGGTCGAGTGCTCTCAGCCGACTTGGACCACACTGCCAGGTGTCTCCCCCTGCATTTGCCACCCTTCGACACAGGAGGATCAAGTGGGAGGATGTCCTCTCAGAGAGATCCATGGCGATCAGACTAGATGTCCTCTCTCTTCCATTGTTTACCCTCATCTCTCAGGCGTTTCTACCATCTCTTGATTTCCCTGGAATTTCAACCCCAGGAGAGGGGGGGTGGGTCAGAAGCCCAACATTTGGCTTCCCACTCCTGTCTTTCTTGAAGGTTTTCCCCGAACCAATGGGCCTAAAACAACATTCATAACCTGATATGGTTTCTGTGGGCCAGCCATCCAGGTGCAACTAGCCAGGTCCCTGTGGCTCAGGATCTCTCACAAGGCTGCAGTCCAGAGGGCCTCTGGATCTTCAGTCATCTGCGGGCTTGTTGGGGGTAAGTCTGCTTTTGAGCTCACTCAGCTGGCTGTGAGCAGCCAGAGGCCCTCCATTGCTGGAAGCAAGAAATAGTCATTCCTTGCCCCATGGGCCTCTCCAGCATAAAGCTCCCAAGGAGCAGCTGGCTTCCCTGGGAACAGATGAGGGAGGGAGGGACGGAGGGCGGGCAAGCCCAAGAGGAGACCAGTCTCTTTGTAAACTCACCTCCGAAGGGACATCCTATCACTTTGGCCACATTCTGTCCTTTACAAGGGAGTCAGTAGTTCTGACTCGAAGCAAGAGGTAGACTATGGAACACAAAACGATGTGTACCCAAGATGGGAATCGTTGGAGACCCTTAAAGGCTGCCCTCCCTACTTGGCTGGGACTTGACCTCAGCTAGCCACCACTATAATCTCTGCATCCTTATATTATTATATATTATGTTAGATTATATTATATGCACTATTATCTTTGCATAGAATCATCACATCCTAGGACGTGAACGAGGGGAACATTTTATCAAGCCCTTCTGGGATCCTTCAGCAGCTTGCCTAGAAGTTCCTTGCCCAAGGGTGCCTGTCAGTTCAGTGTCTGGCTCCTGATTTCGGTTCAGGGCTGATCACGTGATCTGGGAAATCCAGACCAGCGTCTGGTTCAGCACTTGAGTCCCAAGCCTGACGAGGAATCTCTCTAACTCGGCCCCTCCCCCGCCTGCATGTGTGTGCGTTCCTTTGTGTGTGTGTGTGTGTATGTGTGCGCCGTCACCCTTTCTGTCTCTCCGAAGAAGAAGAAGAAGAAGAAGAAGAAGAAGAAGAAGAAGAAGAAGAAGAAGAAGAAGAAGAACAGTAGTAGGCATTGTAGTAGAAGTTATTGGCACAGCAGGTGATCATTAGACAACCCTGGTTTGGAACAGGAGCTCTGAAATTCACTAGCTGTGTGATCTTGGGGCAAGTTGTTTCCCCTGTCTGAACCTCAGTCAGACATGACACACTGGGTTATTGGGACGATTAAGGGATCGATACAAGACACTTCAAACCGTCCCTTGCTTGGCATAGAATCCCTTAATCAAATCCATTCTCAGTAGCAGTAGTCTCAGCCATTGGATATTTTTATTTTTATTTGTGTTACGCTGAACACTGAAAAATATTCTCTCACACTCATACGGCTCCAGGGAATATGGAGCATCAGGCTAAAGGATGGGGTGGATCTCAAGTCAAAGGAGCCATGGGTATGGCTGAAGGGGTCAGCACAGGAGCTTCTGTGCTCTGGTTGTGAGTGTTGGTGGCTGCTGGGCAAGGGAATCAGACCTGCAGGGGACCCGAGAACTTGGAGTCTGGCCAGTGCACCCTTGCTCCCTTCTTGGGCTTCCTGGGTTTCAGGGGAGCCTTTGGCCCTTGAGGGTATTTGGAGGCTGTGCCCGGAACAGCAGGAGCAGGAGCAGGAGGCCCCCCGGAGACAGGCTGGACCTTGGGCCCAGAGTTGGCCAGCTTCTGCCTGAGGCAATGGTTTTGGGCCTGGAGCCTTTGGAACTCCCTCTCTGCCCACAGGACAGCCTTCTGGCTCTCCTCACTCCTCTTCTCCACCAGGAGGCGCTCCCGCTCATGCAAGGAGGCGATTTGCTGCCATTCTCGGTGCAGGTCGGCGGCCATGTTCCTATAGAGGCCCAAGTGCCAGTGGGCAGCATCCGCCTTCCTGCGCACCTTGGCAAGCTCGTTCTTCACTTGCAGGCAGCGTGCCTTCTCCTCCATCATCTTCCTCTCCAGGTGTCTGAGGTGCTCTTCGCACAGCTTCGGCTCTGCCTCAAGCTTCAGGCGCAACTGCGGAATCTCACCGTCCAGGAGGGTGTTCCGAAGGTGAACAGGTCCTTGCTCAGCTTGGTGGCTTGTTGGGTTTCTTGGGAGCTCTTCATTCCTCTGACGTGCCTTCTTCAGTGCCCTGGACGGCTTGAATTGGTTCACGGGGCTCCCGCCTGAGGGCACGTGGTCAGGGGAGGAGGAGCCAGTCTCCACCTGCCTCCTTGAGCCCCCACCTTCCAGATGATCTCCAAGCAGCTCTAGCACATGCATCCCCTTCAGGAGGATCTGGCTGAGGGTGTGCTGTTGGCTCTGGCCCTCAGCGCTGGCCTGCCGCCGCACTCCTCCTTCAGGAAGCTCTGGCCTGCCTGCCTGCCCTGCCTCGTCCTGCACTCTCTGTCCACAGCTGCCAATCTCCTGAACCAGCGGGTCTGCACTTGCCTGCAGATCACGGCTGTCCTTGAAGCCTTCTGGTGTTTTCCTCACCAGGGCTTCTCCATCTTCCCGGGCTGCTCCACAGATGGGATTTTCAGGAGGCAGCTGGTGAGGGCTCTTCAACAGCCTTTCCCGAACTCCCTTCAGCAGTTGCGTGGTGTTTCCCACTGACCAATACCCGGCATCTTGATTCAGGGCAGCCAGAGCAAGAAGCTGGAACGGGAGAGGACTGGCCTTCGGCTCGGATGATGCGACAGCTCCACGGGCTTGTGCGTCCGGTTCGGTCTTCTCCATGCCTTTTCCAGAGACTTCCTCGTTCTGGGCACACTGCCACTTTCTTCTTCGGAAGCTGAGTGCACTCTTTCCCAGGAACACCACCACTGCAGTGCACACCAGGATCTCCCAGCGAAACCCAGAGACTCGTGGCACATGTGGCCAACGTTCGTCTATCACCAACCCAGCAGCCCACAGCTGCTCCAGGACAGCCCACAGCGGCTCCAGAACTGTGTGGGGAGGCATTTGGATGGCCCCCAGCTGGCTCCAAAGAGCCTTGTGGCTTGGTCTCCGATCACCAGTGTCTTCTGGGCCACTAGGAAGTGCTTGGAACCCCTACGAGGGTTCCGTCTCCAACGCAAACCAGTGCCTGGCAACAGGAGCTGAAGGGAGGAGGGGTGGGGGAGGTGCACCTGAGTCTCCAAGGCACATCAGTGCCTGCAACCGGAGCTGACAGCAGGTGGGGTAGGGGAGGGGAATCGCTCTATTGTACACCTGAAACAAAGACAACCCTATCGATCAATTTCTCGGAAGTACAATTTCAACATTAAAAAAAATATATTTAAAAAGCAAACTAGGTATCCAAAGGAGAAAACGAACAAATATCCAAACACTGAGAAAGTAACCTTCTAGATGATCAAAGATCAAAGATCAAATCTCAATGCCTTGAAGTGAAGGAAAATGAACATACAACATATGAAAATGTGTGGGACACAGCACAATCAATGGACAGCACCATGTAGAGCAATCACTGCCTATGTTAGAAAGGAGGAGGAGCATCTGGGAGGCTCAGTCAGTTAGTCCAACTCTTGATTTTGACTCGGGTCATGATGAAACTCGAGGTTGTGAGACTGAACCTGCATTGTGCTGGTGCTGGGCATGGAGGCTGTTTAATAATCTCTCTCTCTCTCTCTCTCTCTCTCTCTCTCTCTGTACCCCTTCCCTGTCTCTCTCTCTCTCTCTCTCTCTGTCTCAAAACAATAAGCTCTCCACGTCAGAACCTAGAAAAAGATGAGAAAATAAAACTAAAGAAGAAAACCAAAGGAATCCTTCCACCCAGTTTCAAGATCTACAGCTATAGTAATCAAAAATGTGTGGTGTTGGTGAAGGGATAGACAAATGGAACAGTATAAAGATAGATAAGTGGAACAGGATCAAACCCAGAAAGAGACCAACCACCAACATGTCAATGGGATTCTGACAAAGGGGAAAAGCAATTCAATGGAGGAGTGACAGCGTTTTGAAGAAATGGTGCTAGAGCAAGTGGACTTCCAGAGACAAAGAAGAAGAAGGAGAAGAAGAAGAGGGAGGGGCAGAGAGGAGGAGGAGGTGGAGGTGGAGGACGAGGAGGACGAGGACCACAATCGAAGGCTCATCCTCTGTACAAAACTGAACTCGTGGCGCCTGGGTGACTCAGTCGCTGAGGCAGCCAGCTCTTCATTTCGGCTCTTGTCATGCTCTCAGGGTCCCGGGACAAAATCAGGCTCCAAGCTCACTGGGGAGTCTGCTTAAGGACGCTCTTTTCGCTTCTCCCTCCACCCCACGCCCCACTCATGCGCATGCTCACTCTCTCAAAAAGAAAAAAAAATTTGTTAAATTAACTCAAAATTAATCACCGCCTTCTATGTAAAATGATAAATCTTCTAGGGAAAAAAATGTCCAGAATGGACAGCTAGGGAAAGAATCCTCCGACTGGACATCAAATCATGTTCCGTTCAAGAAGAGTTGATTCATTAGACATGATCCAACAATCAGAATTGGAAGTCTGTAATGTGTGAAACACCTTGTGAAGAAGACCCAAAAGGGAAGCTACAAACTGGGAGAAAATAGGTGCAAACCACATACCTGATAAAGGACTCCTGTCGGAAGGAGAGAACCTCAAAAGTGGACCCCCAAAGAAGCAAGCCATCCAGTCTGAAAAGAACAAAAACAAAAAAAATGGGCAAAAGACCGAAACACTTTACCAAAGAGTAGACAGATGGAAATCCCATAAAAAGTTACCATCGGGGCAATTCAAATTCAAACTCCAATGAGCTCTCACTGCACACCTATCAGCATGATGCAAACCAAATGCACCCGAGAGGGAGAGAGAGACCCCACTCCCCAATGCAAGGCAGGATGTGGAACGACTGGATCGCTCCTGCATCGCTGTTGGGAATGGAAGATGATAGAGCTCCCTCTTGAAAACAGTTCACAGTTCCTTTTCTTTTTCAAGGCCTGGATTTAAATTCCAGGGAACAAGCAGTAGAATATGCTTTTCGGGTGCACAGTAGAGTGACCCAACCCTCCACACAGTTTCTCTGAAAACTAGACTTGCAACCACCCTAGGACCCCAGTCATTGCACTCTTGGCATTTCTCTGAGAGAAATCCAAACTTACGTTTGCTCAAAAACCTGTACAGGAACGGATCTGTGTCCTGATGGAAGCAGTGGGGCTGCCAAGGGGGTACAAGTGACTGCAGTGGTTGGATATTGACACTGGACAGCCTTGTAAGAGATGTTCTCATCTTGCTTCTTTGAAGGCCCCTTCCCATTCATGGTGGTCCTGGGGACAAGGAGAAAAGGAATGTCAACGATTTCAAGAAGTTGAAAGGATTTCAAGAAGTTGAAACCAAGCATTAGAACACCATCTCTTCTACATGAATTCATTCTCATATTCACCCCCAGGCTCCCAAAGCAGACAGGAGGGGTCTGGTCCAACAGGGGTTGCGGGCAGTGGCCCTTCCACAGGCCATCTCCCCTCCAGTCTAGAAGTCCAACGACCAGGTCCCAGGCTTTCAACTCATCTCATTCTCTCGGGGCCTTCTCTAGGGGCCCCAGGGAACATCTGGGCTCTTTCTCTGCCTTCTAGGAGGCTCTGTGGGGCTGGGTCGAGTGCTCTCAGCCGACTTGGACCACACTGCCAGGTGTCTCCCCCTGCATTTGCCACCCTTCGACACAGGAGGATCAAGTGGGAGGATGTCCTCTCAGAGAGATCCATGGCGATCAGACTAGATGTCCTCTCTCTTCCATTGTTTACCCTCATCTCTCAGGCGTTTCTACCATCTCTTGATTTCCCTGGAATTTCAACCCCAGGAGAGGGGGGGTGGGTCAGAAGCCCAACATTTGGCTTCCCACTCCTGTCTTTCTTGAAGGTTTTCCCCGAACCAATGGGCCTAAAACAACATTCATAACCTGATATGGTTTCTGTGGGCCAGCCATCCAGGTGCAACTAGCCAGGTCCCTGTGGCTCAGGATCTCTCACAAGGCTGCAGTCCAGAGGGCCTCTGGATCTTCAGTCATCTGCGGGCTTGTTGGGGGTAAGTCTGCTTTTGAGCTCACTCAGCTGGCTGTGAGCAGCCAGAGGCCCTCCATTGCTGGAAGCAAGAAATAGTCATTCCTTGCCCCATGGGCCTCTCCAGCATAAAGCTCCCAAGGAGCAGCTGGCTTCCCTGGGAACAGATGAGGGAGGGAGGGACGGAGGGCGGGCAAGCCCAAGAGGAGACCAGTCTCTTTGTAAACTCACCTCCGAAGGGACATCCTATCACTTTGGCCACATTCTGTCCTTTACAAGGGAGTCAGTAGTTCTGACTCGAAGCAAGAGGTAGACTATGGAACACAAAACGATGTGTACCCAAGATGGGAATCGTTGGAGACCCTTAAAGGCTACCCTCCCTACTTGGCTGGGACTTGACCTCAGCTAGCCACCACTATAATCTCTGCATCCTTATATTATTATATATTATGTTAGATTATATTATATGCACTATTATCTTTGCATAGAATCATCACATCCTAGGACGTGAACGAGGGGAACATTTTATCAAGCCCTTCTGGGATCCTTCAGCAGCTTGCCTAGAAGTTCCTTGCCCAAGGGTGCCTGTCAGTTCAGTGTCTGGCTCCTGATTTCGGTTCAGGGCTGATCACGTGATCTGGGAAATCCAGACCAGCGTCTGGTTCAGCACTTGAGTCCCAAGCCTGACGAGGAATCTCTCTAACTCGGCCCCTCCCCCGCCTGCATGTGTGTGCGTTCCTTTGTGTGTGTGTGTGTGTATGTGTGCGCCGTCACCCTTTCTGTCTCTCCGAAGAAGAAGAAGAAGAAGAAGAAGAAGAAGAAGAAGAAGAAGAAGAAGAAGAACAGTAGTAGGCATTGTAGTAGAAGTTATTGGCACAGCAGGTGATCATTAGACAACCCTGGTTTGGAACAGGAGCTCTGAAATTCACTAGCTGTGTGATCTTGGGGCAAGTTGTTTCCCCTGTCTGAACCTCAGTCAGACATGACACACTGGGTTATTGGGACGATTAAGGGATCGATACAAGACACTTCAAACCGTCCCTTGCTTGGCATAGAATCCCTTAATCAAATCCATTCTCAGTAGCAGTAGTCTCAGCCATTGGATATTTTTATTTTTATTTGTGTTACGCTGAACACTGAAAAATATTCTCTCACACTCATACGGCTCCAGGGAATATGGAGCATCAGGCTAAAGGATGGGGTGGATCTCAAGTCAAAGGAGCCATGGGTATGGCTGAAGGGGTCAGCACAGGAGCTTCTGTGCTCTGGTTGTGAGTGTTGGTGGCTGCTGGGCAAGGGAATCAGACCTGCAGGGGACCCGAGAACTTGGAGTCTGGCCAGTGCACCCTTGCTCCCTTCTTGGGCTTCCTGGGTTTCAGGGGAGCCTTTGGCGCTTGAGGGTATTTGGAGGCTGTGCCCGGAACAGCAGGAGCAGGAGCAGGAGGCCCCCCGGAGACAGGCTGGACCTTGGGCCCAGAGTTGGCCAGCTTCTGCCTGAGGCAATGGTTTTGGGCCTGGAGCCTTTGGAACTCCCTCTCTGCCCACAGGACAGCATTCTGGCTCTCCTCACTCCTCTTCTCCACCAGGAGGCGCTCCCGCTCATGCAAGGAGGTGATTTGCTGCCATTCTCGGTGCAGGTCGGCGGCCATGTTCCTATAGAGGCCCAAGTGCCAGTGGGCAGCATCCGCCTTCCTGCGCACCTTGGCAAGCTCGTTCTTCACTTGCAGGCAGCGTGCCTTCTCCTCCATCATCTTCCTCTCCAGGTGTCTGAGGTGCTCTTCGCACAGCTTCGGCTCTGCCTCAAGCTTCAGGCGCAACTTCGGAATCTCACCGTCCAGGAGGGTGTTCCGAAGGTGAACAGGTCCTTGCTCAGCTTGGTGGCTTGTTGGGTTTCTTGGGAGCTCTTCATTCCTCTGACGTGCCTTCTTCAGTGCCCTGGACGGCTTTAATTGGTTCACGGGGCTCCCGCCTGAGGGCACGTGGTCAGGGGAGGAGGAGCCAGTCTCCACCTGCCTCCTTGAGCCCCCACCTTCCAGATGATCTCCAAGCAGCTCTAGCACATGCATCCCCTTCAGGAGGATCTGGCTGAGGGTGTGCTGTTGGCTCTGGCCCTCAGCGCTGGCCTGCCGCCGCACTCCTCCTTCAGGAAGCTCTGGCCTGCCTGCCTGCCCTGCCTCGTCCTGCACTCTCTGTCCACAGCTGCCAATCTCCTGAACCAGCGGGTCTGCACTTGCCTGCAGATCACGGCTGTCCTTGAAGCCTTCTGGTGTTTTCCTCACCAGGGCTTCTCCATCTTCCCGGGCTGCTCCACAGATGGGATTTTCAGGAGGCAGCTGGTGAGGGCTCTTCAACAGCCTTTCCCGAACTCCCTTCAGCAGTTGCGTGGTGTTTCCCACTGACCAATACCCGGCATCTTGATTCAGGGCAGCCAGAGCAAGAAGCTGGAACGGGAGAGGACTGGCCTTCGGCTCGGATGATGCGACAGCTCCACGGGCTTGTGCGTCCGGTTCGGTCTTCTCCATGCCTTTTCCAGAGACTTCCTCGTTCTGGGCACACTGCCACTTTCTTCTTCGGAAGCTGAGTGCACTCTTTCCCAGGAACACCACCACTGCAGTGCACACCAGGATCTCCCAGCGAAACCCAGAGACTCGTGGCACATGTGGCCAACGTTCGTCTATCACCAACCCAGCAGCCCACAGCTGCTCCAGGACAGCCCACAGCGGCTCCAGAACTGTGTGGGGAGGCATTTGGATGGCCCCCAGCTGGCTCCAAAGAGCCTTGTGGCTTGGTCTCCGATCACCAGTGTCTTCTGGGCCACTAGGAAGTGCTTGGAACCCCTACGAGGGTTCCGTCTCCAACGCAAACCAGTGCCTGGCAACAGGAGCTGAAGGGAGGAGGGGTGGGGGAGGTGCACCTGAGTCTCCAAGGCACATCAGTGCCTGCAACCGGAGCTGACAGCAGGTGGGGTAGGGGAGGGGAATCGCTCTATTGTACACCTGAAACAAAGACAACCCTATCGATCAATTTCTCGGAAGTACAATTTCAACATTAAAAAAAATATATTTAAAAAGCAAACTAGGTATCCAAAGGAGAAAACGAACAAATATCCAAACACTGAGAAAGTAACCTTCTAGATGATCAAAGATCAAAGATCAAATCTCAATGCCTTGAAGTGAAGGAAAATGAACATACAACATATGAAAATGTGTGGGACACAGCACAATCAATGGACAGCACCATGTAGAGCAATCACTGCCTATGTTAGAAAGGAGGAGGAGCATCTGGGAGGCTCAGTCAGTTAGTCCAACTCTTGATTTTGACTCGGGTCATGATTAAACTCGAGGTTGTGAGACTGAACCTGCATTGTGCTGGTGCTGGGCATGGAGGCTGTTTAATAATCTCTCTCTCTCTCTCTCTCTTTCTCTCTCTCTGTACCCCTTCCCTGTCTCTCTCTCTCTCTCTCTCTCTGTCTCAAAACAATAAGCTCTCCACGTCAGAACCTAGAAAAAGATGAGAAAATAAAACTAAAGAAGAAAACCAAAGGAATCCTTCCACCCAGTTTCAAGATCTACAGCTATAGTAATCAAAAATGTGTGGTGTTGGTGAAGGGATAGACAAATGGAACAGTATAAAGATAGATAAGTGGAACAGGATCAAACCCAGAAAGAGACCAACCACCAACATGTCAATGGGATTCTGACAAAGGGGAAAAGCAATTCAATGGAGGAGTGACAGCGTTTTGAAGAAATGGTGCTAGAGCAAGTGGACTTCCAGAGACAAAGAAGAAGAAGGAGAAGAAGAAGAGGGAGGGGCAGAGAGGAGGAGGAGGTGGAGGTGGAGGACGAGGAGGACGAGGACCACAATCGAAGGCTCATCCTCTGTACAAAACTGAACTCGTGGCGCCTGGGTGACTCAGTCGCTGAGGCAGCCAGCTCTTCATTTCGGCTCTTGTCATGCTCTCAGGGTCCCGGGACAAAATCAGGCTCCAAGCTCACTGGGGAGTCTGCTTAAGGACGCTCTTTTCGCTTCTCCCTCCACCCCACGCCCCACTCATGCGCATGCTCACTCTCTCAAAAAGAAAAAAAAAATTGTTAAATTAACTCAAAATTAATCACCGCCTTCTATGTAAAATGATAAATCTTCTAGGGAAAAAAATGTCCAGAATGGACAGCTAGGGAAAGAATCCTCCGACTGGACATCAAATCATGTTCCGTTCAAGAAGAGTTGATTCATTAGACATGATCCAACAATCAGAATTGGAAGTCTGTAATGTGTGAAACACCTTGTGAAGAAGACCCAAAAGGGAAGCTACAAACTGGGAGAAAATAGGTGCAAACCACATACCTGATAAAGGACTCCTGTCGGAAGGAGAGAACCTCAAAAGTGGACCCCCAAAGAAGCAAGCCATCCAGTCTGAAAAGAACAAAAACAAAAAAAATGGGCAAAAGACCGAAACACTTTACCAAAGAGTAGACAGATGGAAATCCCATAAAAAGTTACCATCGGGGCAATGCAAATTCAAACTCCAATGAGCTCTCACTGCACACCTATCAGCATGATGCAAACCAAATGCACCCGAGAGGGAGAGAGAGACCCCACTCCCCAATGCAAGGCAGGATGTGGAACGACTGGATCGCTCCTGCATCGCTGTTGGGAATGGAAGATGATAGAGCTCCCTCTTGAAAACAGTTCACAGTTCCTTTTCTTTTTCAAGGCCTGGATTTAAATTCCAGGGAACAAGCAGTAGAATATGCTTTTCGGGTGCACAGTAGAGTGACCCAACCCTCCACACAGTTTCTCTGAAAACTAGACTTGCAACCACCCTAGGACCCCAGTCATTGCACTCTTGGCATTTCTCTGAGAGAAATCCAAACTTACGTTTGCTCAAAAACCTGTACAGGAACGGATCTGTGTCCTGATGGAAGCAGTGGGGCTGCCAAGGGGGTAGAAGTGACTGCAGTGGTTGGATATTGACACTGGACAGCCTTGTAAGAGATGTTCTCATCTTGCTTCTTTGAAGGCCCCTTCCCATTCATGGTGGTCCTGGGAACAAGGAGAAAAGGAATGTCAACGATTTCAAGAAGTTGAAAGGATTTCAAGAAGTTGAAACCAAGCATTAGAACACCATCTCTTCTACATGAATTCATTCTCATATTCACCCCCAGGCTCCCAAAGCAGACAGGAGGGGTCTGGTCCAACAGGGGTTGCGGGCAGTGGCCCTTCCACAGGCCATCTCCCCTCCAGTCTAGAAGTCCAACGACCAGGTCCCAGGCTTTCAACTCATCTCATTCTCTCGGGGCCTTCTCTAGGGGCCCCAGGGAACATCTGGGCTCTTTCTCTGCCTTCTAGGAGGCTCTGTGGGGCTGGGTCGAGTGCTCTCAGCCGACTTGGACCACACTGCCAGGTGTCTCCCCCTGCATTTGCCACCCTTCGACACAGGAGGATCAAGTGGGAGGATGTCCTCTCAGAGAGATCCATGGCGATCAGACTAGATGTCCTCTCTCTTCCATTGTTTACCCTCATCTCTCAGGCGTTTCTACCATCTCTTGATTTCCCTGGAATTTCAACCCCAGGAGAGGGGGGGTGGGTCAGAAGCCCAACATTTGGCTTCCCACTCCTGTCTTTCTTGAAGGTTTTCCCCGAACCAATGGGCCTAAAACAACATTCATAACCTGATATGGTTTCTGTGGGCCAGCCATCCAGGTGCAACTAGCCAGGTCCCTGTGGCTCAGGATCTCTCACAAGGCTGCAGTCCAGAGGGCCTCTGGATCTTCAGTCATCTGCGGGCTTGTTGGGGGTAAGTCTGCTTTTGAGCTCACTCAGCTGGCTGTGAGCAGCCAGAGGCCCTCCATTGCTGGAAGCAAGAAATAGTCATTCCTTGCCCCATGGGCCTCTCCAGCATAAAGCTCCCAAGGAGCAGCTGGCTTCCCTGGGAACAGATGAGGGAGGGAGGGACGGAGGGCGGGCAAGCCCAAGAGGAGACCAGTCTCTTTGTAAACTCACCTCCGAAGGGACATCCTATCACTTTGGCCACATTCTGTCCTTTACAAGGGAGTCAGTAGTTCTGACTCGAAGCATGAGGTAGACTATGGAACACAAAACGATGTGTACCCAAGATGGGAATCGTTGGAGACCCTTAAAGGCTGCCCTCCCTACTTGGCTGGGACTTGACCTCAGCTAGCCACCACTATAATCTCTGCATCCTTATATTATTATATATTATGTTAGATTATATTATATGCACTATTATCTTTGCATAGAATCATCACATCCTAGGACGTGAACGAGGGGAACATTTTATCAAGCCCTTCTGGGATCCTTCAGCAGCTTGCCTAGAAGTTCCTTGCCCAAGGGTGCCTGTCAGTTCAGTGTCTGGCTCCTGATTTCGGTTCAGGGCTGATCACGTGATCTGGGAAATCCAGACCAGCGTCTGGTTCAGCACTTGAGTCCCAAGCCTGACGAGGAATCTCTCTAACTCGGCCCCTCCCCCGCCTGCATGTGTGTGCGTTCCTTTGTGTGTGTGTGTGTGTATGTGTGCGCCGTCACCCTTTCTGTCTCTCCGAAGAAGAAGAAGAAGAAGAAGAAGAAGAAGAAGAAGAAGAAGAAGAAGAAGAAGAACAGTAGTAGGCATTGTAGTAGAAGTTATTGGCACAGCAGGTGATCATTAGACAACCCTGGTTTGGAACAGGAGCTCTGAAATTCACTAGCTGTGTGATCTTGGGGCAAGTTGTTTCCCCTGTCTGAACCTCAGTCAGACATGACACACTGGGTTATTGGGACGATTAAGGGATCGATACAAGACACTTCAAACCGTCCCTTGCTTGGCATAGAATCCCTTAATCAAATCCATTCTCAGTAGCAGTAGTCTCAGCCATTGGATATTTTTATTTTTATTTGTGTTACGCTGAACACTGAAAAATATTCTCTCACACTCATACGGCTCCAGGGAATATGGAGCATCAGGCTAAAGGATGGGGTGGATCTCAAGTCAAAGGAGCCATGGGTATGGCTGAAGGGGTCAGCACAGGAGCTTCTGTGCTCTGGTTGTGAGTGTTGGTGGCTGCTGGGCAAGGGAATCAGACCTGCAGGGGACCCGAGAACTTGGAGTCTGGCCAGTGCACCCTTGCTCCCTTCTTGGGCTTCCTGGGTTTCAGGGGAGCCTTTGGCGCTTGAGGGTATTTGGAGGCTGTGCCCGGAACAGCAGGAGCAGGAGCAGGAGGCCCCCCGGAGACAGGCTGGACCTTGGGCCCAGAGTTGGCCAGCTTCTGCCTGAGGCAATGGTTTTGGGCCTGGAGCCTTTGGAACTCCCTCTCTGCCCACAGGACAGCCTTCTGGCTCTCCTCACTCCTCTTCTCCACCAGGAGGCGCTCCCGCTCATGCAAGGAGGCGATTTGCTGCCATTCTCGGTGCAGGTCGGCGGCCATGTTCCTATAGAGGCCCAAGTGCCAGTGGGCAGCATCCGCCTTCCTGCGCACCTTGGCAAGCTCGTTCTTCACTTGCAGGCAGCGTGCCTTCTCCTCCATCATCTTCCTCTCCAGGTGTCTGAGGTGCTCTTCGCACAGCTTCGGCTCTGCCTCAAGCTTCAGGCGCAACTGCGGAATCTCACCGTCCAGGAGGGTGTTCCGAAGGTGAACAGGTCCTTGCTCAGCTTGGTGGCTTGTTGGGTTTCTTGGGAGCTCTTCATTCCTCTGACGTGCCTTCTTCAGTGCCCTGGACGGCTTTAATTGGTTCACGGGGCTCCCGCCTGAGGGCACGTGGTCAGGGGAGGAGGAGCCAGTCTCCACCTGCCTCCTTGAGCCCCCACCTTCCAGATGATCTCCAAGCAGCTCTAGCACATGCATCCCCTTCAGGAGGATCTGGCTGAGGGTGTGCTGTTGGCTCTGGCCCTCAGCGCTGGCCTGCCGCCGCACTCCTCCTTCAGGAAGCTCTGGCCTGCCTGCCTGCCCTGCCTCGTCCTGCACTCTCTGTCCACAGCTGCCAATCTCCTGAACCAGCGGGTCTGCACTTGCCTGCAGATCACGGCTGTCCTTGAAGCCTTCTGGTGTTTTCCTCACCAGGGCTTCTCCATCTTCCCGGGCTGCTCCACAGATGGGATTTTCATGAGGCAGCTGGTGAGGGCTCTTCAACAGCCTTTCCCGAACTCCCTTCAGCAGTTGCGTGGTGTTTCCCACTGACCAATACCCGGCATCTTGATTCAGGGCAGCCAGAGCAAGAAGCTGGAACGGGAGAGGACTGGCCTTCGGCTCGGATGATGCGACAGCTCCACGGGCTTGTGCGTCCGGTTCGGTCTTCTCCATGCCTTTTCCAGAGACTTCCTCGTTCTGGGCACACTGCCACTTTCTTCTTCGGAAGCTGAGTGCACTCTTTCCCAGGAACACCACCACTGCAGTGCACACCAGGATCTCCCAGCGAAACCCAGAGACTCGTGGCACATGTGGCCAACGTTCGTCTATCACCAACCCAGCAGCCCACAGCTGCTCCAGGACAGCCCACAGCGGCTCCAGAACTGTGTGGGGAGGCATTTGGATGGCCCCCAGCTGGCTCCAAAGAGCCTTGTGGCTTGGTCTCCGATCACCAGTGTCTTCTGGGCCACTAGGAAGTGCTTGGAACCCCTACGAGGGTTCCGTCTCCAACGCAAACCAGTGCCTGGCAACAGGAGCTGAAGGGAGGAGGGGTGGGGGAGGTGCACCTGAGTCTCCAAGGCACATCAGTGCCTGCAACCGGAGCTGACAGCAGGTGGGGTAGGGGAGGGGAATCGCTCTATTGTACACCTGAAACAAAGACAACCCTATCGATCAATTTCTCGGAAGTACAATTTCAACATTAAAAAAAATATATTTAAAAAGCAAACTAGGTATCCAAAGGAGAAAACGAACAAATATCCAAACACTGAGAAAGTAACCTTCTAGATGATCAAAGATCAAAGATCAAATCTCAATGCCTTGAAGTGAAGGAAAATGAACATACAACATATGAAAATGTGTGGGACACAGCACAATCAATGGACAGCACCATGTAGAGCAATCACTGCCTATGTTAGAAAGGAGGAGGAGCATCTGGGAGGCTCAGTCAGTTAGTCCAACTCTTGATTTTGACTCGGGTCATGATTAAACTCGAGGTTGTGAGACTGAACCTGCATTGTGCTGGTGCTGGGCATGGAGGCTGTTTAATAATCTCTCTCTCTCTCTCTCTCTCTCTCTCTCTGTACCCCTTCCCTGTCTCTCTCTCTCTCTCTCTCTCTGTCTCAAAACAATAAGCTCTCCACGTCAGAACCTAGAAAAAGATGAGAAAATAAAACTAAAGAAGAAAACCAAAGGAATCCTTCCACCCAGTTTCAAGATCTACAGCTATAGTAATCAAAAATGTGTGGTGTTGGTGAAGGGATAGACAAATGGAACAGTATAAAGATAGATAAGTGGAACAGGATCAAACCCAGAAAGAGACCAACCACCAACATGTCAATGGGATTCTGACAAAGGGGAAAAGCAATTCAATGGAGGAGTGACAGCGTTTTGAAGAAATGGTGCTAGAGCAAGTGGACTTCCAGAGACAAAGAAGAAGAAGGAGAAGAAGAAGAGGGAGGGGCAGAGAGGAGGAGGAGGTGGAGGTGGAGGACGAGGAGGACGAGGACCACAATCGAAGGCTCATCCTCTGTACAAAACTGAACTCGTGGCGCCTGGGTGACTCAGTCGCTGAGCCAGCCAGCTCTTCATTTCGGCTCTTGTCATGCTCTCAGGGTCCCGGGACAAAATCAGGCTCCAAGCTCACTGGGGAGTCTGCTTAAGGACGCTCTTTTCGCTTCTCCCTCCACCCCACGCCCCACTCATGCGCATGCTCACTCTCTCAAAAAGAAAAAAAAATTTGTTAAATTAACTCAAAATTAATCACCGCCTTCTATGTAAAATGATAAATCTTCTAGGGAAAAAAATGTCCAGAATGGACAGCTAGGGAAAGAATCCTCCGACTGGACATCAAATCATGTTCCGTTCAAGAAGAGTTGATTCATTAGACATGATCCAACAATCAGAATTGGAAGTCTGTAATGTGTGAAACACCTTGTGAAGAAGACCCAAAAGGGAAGCTACAAACTGGGAGAAAATAGGTGCAAACCACATACCTGATAAAGGACTCCTGTCGGAAGGAGAGAACCTCAAAAGTGGACCCCCAAAGAAGCAAGCCATCCAGTCTGAAAAGAACAAAAACAAAAAAAATGGGCAAAAGACCGAAACACTTTACCAAAGAGTAGACAGATGGAAATCCCATAAAAAGTTACCATCGGGGCAATGCAAATTCAAACTCCAATGAGCTCTCACTGCACACCTATCAGCATGATGCAAACCAAATGCACCCGAGAGGGAGAGAGAGACCCCACTCCCCAATGCAAGGCAGGATGTGGAACGACTGGATCGCTCCTGCATCGCTGTTGGGAATGGAAGATGATAGAGCTCCCTCTTGAAAACAGTTCACAGTTCCTTTTCTTTTTCAAGGCCTGGATTTAAATTCCAGGGAACAAGCAGTAGAATATGCTTTTCGGGTGCACAGTAGAGTGACCCAACCCTCCACACAGTTTCTCTGAAAACTAGACTTGCAACCACCCTAGGACCCCAGTCATTGCACTCTTGGCATTTCTCTGAGAGAAATCCAAACTTACGTTTGCTCAAAAACCTGTACAGGAACGGATCTGTGTCCTGATGGAAGCAGTGGGGCTGCCAAGGGGGTAGAAGTGACTGCAGTGGTTGGATATTGACACTGGACAGCCTTGTAAGAGATGTTCTCGTCTTGCTTCTTTGAAGGCCCCTTCCCATTCATGGTGGTCCTGGGGACAAGGAGAAAAGGAATGTCAACGATTTCAAGAAGTTGAAAGGATTTCAAGAAGTTGAAACCAAGCATTAGAACACCATCTCTTCTACATGAATTCATTCTCATATTCACCCCCAGGCTCCCAAAGCAGACAGGAGGGGTCTGGTCCAACAGGGGTTGCGGGCAGTGGCCCTTCCACAGGCCATCTCCCCTCCAGTCTAGAAGTCCAACGACCAGGTCCCAGGCTTTCAACTCATCTCATTCTCTCGGGGCCTTCTCTAGGGGCCCCAGGGAACATCTGGGCTCTTTCTCTGCCTTCTAGGAGGCTCTGTGGGGCTGGGTCGAGTGCTCTCAGCCGACTTGGACCACACTGCCAGGTGTCTCCCCCTGCATTTGCCACCCTTCGACACAGGAGGATCAAGTGGGAGGATGTCCTCTCAGAGAGATCCATGGCGATCAGACTAGATGTCCTCTCTCTTCCATTGTTTACCCTCATCTCTCAGGCGTTTCTACCATCTCTTGATTTCCCTGGAATTTCAACCCCAGGAGAGGGGGGGTGGGTCAGAAGCCCAACATTTGGCTTCCCACTCCTGTCTTTCTTGAAGGTTTTCCCCGAACCAATGGGCCTAAAACAACATTCATAACCTGATATGGTTTCTGTGGGCCAGCCATCCAGGTGCAACTAGCCAGGTCCCTGTGGCTCAGGATCTCTCACAAGGCTGCAGTCCAGAGGGCCTCTGGATCTTCAGTCATCTGCGGGCTTGTTGGGGGTAAGTCTGCTTTTGAGCTCACTCAGCTGGCTGTGAGCAGCCAGAGGCCCTCCATTGCTGGAAGCAAGAAATAGTCATTCCTTGCCCCATGGGCCTCTCCAGCATAAAGCTCCCAAGGAGCAGCTGGCTTCCCTGGGAACAGATGAGGGAGGGAGGGACGAAGGGCGGGCAAGCCCAAGAGGAGACCAGTCTCTTTGTAAACTCACCTCCGAAGGGACATCCTATCACTTTGGCCACATTCTGTCCTTTACAAGGGAGTCAGTAGTTCTGACTCGAAGCAAGAGGTAGACTATGGAACACAAAACGATGTGTACCCAAGATGGGAATCGTTGGAGACCCTTAAAGGCTGCCCTCCCTACTTGGCTGGGACTTGACCTCAGCTAGCCACCACTATAATCTCTGCATCCTTATATTATTATATATTATGTTAGATTATATTAGATGCACTATTATCTTTGCATAGAATCATCACATCCTAGGACGTGAACGAGGGGAACATTTTACCAAGCCCTTCTGGGATCCTTCAGCAGCTTGCCTAGAAGTTCCTTGCCCAAGGGTGCCTGTCAGTTCAGTGTCTGGCTCCTGATTTCGGTTCAGGGCTGATCACGTGATCTGGGAAATCCAGACCAGCGTCTGGTTCAGCACTTGTGTCCGAAGCCTGACGAGGAATCTCTCTAACTCGGCCCCTCCCCCGCCTGCATGTGTGTGCGTTCCTTTGTGAGTGTGTGTGTGTATGTGTGCGCCGTCACCCTTTCTGTCTCTCCGAAGAAGAAGAAGAAGAAGAAGAAGAAGAAGAAGAAGAAGAAGAAGAAGAAGAAGAAGAAGAAGAAGAACAGTAGTAGGCATTGTAGTAGAAGTTATTGGCACAGCAGGTGATCATTAGACAACCCTGGTTTGGAACAGGAGCTCTGAAATTCACTAGCTGTGTGATCTTGGGGCAAGTTGTTTCCCCTGTCTGAACCTCAGTCAGACATGACACACTGGGTTATTGGGACGATTAAGGGATCGATACAAGACACTTCAAACCGTCCCTTGCTTGGCATAGAATCCCTTAATCAAATCCATTCTCAGTAGCAGTAGTCTCAGCCATTGGATATTTTTATTTTTATTTGTGTTACGCTGAACACTGAAAAATATTCTCTCACACTCATACGGCTCCAGGGAATATGGCGCATCAGGCTAAAGGATGGGGTGGATCTCAAGTCAAAGGAGCCATGGGTATGGCTGAAGGGGTCAGCACAGGAGCTTCTGTGCTCTGGTTGTGAGTGTTGGTGGCTGCTGGGCAAGGGAATCAGACCTGCAGGGGACCCGAGAACTTGGAGTCTGGCCAGTGCACCCTTGCTCCCTTCTTGGGCTTCCTGGGTTTCAGGGGAGCCTTTGGCCCTTGAGGGTATTTGGAGGCTGTGCCCGGAACAGCAGGAGCAGGAGCAGGAGGCCCCCCGGAGACAGGCTGGACCTTGGGCCCAGAGTTGGCCAGCTTCTGCCTGAGGCAATGGTTTTGGGCCTG
Organism: Meles meles; assembly: GCF_922984935.1. NCBI lineage: Eukaryota > Metazoa > Chordata > Mammalia > Carnivora > Mustelidae > Meles > Meles meles. The sequence goes on along the minus strand of NW_025721224.1, from coordinate 61,576 downwards.
GAGCCTTTGGAACTCCCTCTCTGCCCACAGGACAGCCTTCTGGCTCTCCTCACTCCTCTTCTCCACCAGGAGGCGCTCCCGCTCATGCAAGGAGGCGATTTGCTGCCATTCTCGGTGCAGGTCGGCGGCCATGTTCCTATAGAGGCCCAAGTGCCAGTGGGCAGCATCCGCCTTCCTGCGCACCTTGGCAAGCTCGTTCTTCACTTGCAGGCAGCGTGCCTTCTCCTCCATCATCTTCCTCTCCAGGTGTCTGAGGTGCTCTTCGCACAGCTTCGGCTCTGCCTCAAGCTTCAGGCGCAACTGCGGAATCTCACCGTCCAGGAGGGTGTTCCGAAGGTGAACAGGTCCTTGCTCAGCTTGGTGGCTTGTTGGGTTTCTTGGGAGCTCTTCATTCCTCTGACGTGCCTTCTTCAGTGCCCTGGACGGCTTTAATTGGTTCACGGGGCTCCCGCCTGAGGGCACGTGGTCAGGGGAGGAGGAGCCAGTCTCCACCTGCCTCCTTGAGCCCCCACCTTCCAGATGATCTCCAAGCAGCTCTAGCACATGCATCCCCTTCAGGAGGATCTGGCTGAGGGTGTGCTGTTGGCTCTGGCCCTCAGCGCTGGCCTGCCGCCGCACTCCTCCTTCAGGAAGCTCTGGCCTGCCTGCCTGCCCTGCCTCGTCCTGCACTCTCTGTCCACAGCTGCCAATCTCCTGAACCAGCGGGTCTGCACTTGCCTGCAGATCACGGCTGTCCTTGAAGCCTTCTGGTGTTTTCCTCACCAGGGCTTCTCCATCTTCCCGGGCTGCTCCACAGATGGGATTTTCATGAGGCAGCTGGTGAGGGCTCTTCAACAGCCTTTCCCGAACTCCCTTCAGCAGTTGCGTGGTGTTTCCCACTGACCAATACCCGGCATCTTGATTCAGGGCAGCCAGAGCAAGAAGCTGGAACGGGAGAGGACTGGCCTTCGGCTCGGATGATGCGACAGCTCCACGGGCTTGTGCGTCCGGTTCGGTCTTCTCCATGCCTTTTCCAGAGACTTCCTCGTTCTGGGCACACTGCCACTTTCTTCTTCGGAAGCTGAGTGCACTCTTTCCCAGGAACACCACCACTGCAGTGCACACCAGGATCTCCCAGCGAAACCCAGAGACTCGTGGCACATGTGGCCAACGTTCGTCTATCACCAACCCAGCAGCCCACAGCTGCTCCAGGACAGCCCACAGCGGCTCCAGAACTGTGTGGGGAGGCATTTGGATGGCCCCCAGCTGGCTCCAAAGAGCCTTGTGGCTTGGTCTCCGATCACCAGTGTCTTCTGGGCCACTAGGAAGTGCTTGGAACCCCTACGAGGGTTCCGTCTCCAACGCAAACCAGTGCCTGGCAACAGGAGCTGAAGGGAGGAGGGGTGGGGGAGGTGCACCTGAGTCTCCAAGGCACATCAGTGCCTGCAACCGGAGCTGACAGCAGGTGGGGTAGGGGAGGGGAATCGCTCTATTGTACACCTGAAACAAAGACAACCCTATCGATCAATTTCTCGGAAGTACAATTTCAACATTAAAAAAAATATATTTAAAAAGCAAACTAGGTATCCAAAGGAGAAAACGAACAAATATCCAAACACTGAGAAAGTAACCTTCTAGATGATCAAAGATCAAAGATCAAATCTCAATGCCTTGAAGTGAAGGAAAATGAACATACAACATATGAAAATGTGTGGGACACAGCACAATCAATGGACAGCACCATGTAGAGCAATCACTGCCTATGTTAGAAAGGAGGAGGAGCATCTGGGAGGCTCAGTCAGTTAGTCCAACTCTTGATTTTGACTCGGGTCATGATTAAACTCGAGGTTGTGAGACTGAACCTGCATTGTGCTGGTGCTGGGCATGGAGGCTGTTTAATAATCTCTCTCTCTCTCTCTCTCTCTCTCTCTCTGTACCCCTTCCCTGTCTCTCTCTCTCTCTCTCTCTCTGTCTCAAAACAATAAGCTCTCCACGTCAGAACCTAGAAAAAGATGAGAAAATAAAACTAAAGAAGAAAACCAAAGGAATCCTTCCACCCAGTTTCAAGATCTACAGCTATAGTAATCAAAAATGTGTGGTGTTGGTGAAGGGATAGACAAATGGAACAGTATAAAGATAGATAAGTGGAACAGGATCAAACCCAGAAAGAGACCAACCACCAACATGTCAATGGGATTCTGACAAAGGGGAAAAGCAATTCAATGGAGGAGTGACAGCGTTTTGAAGAAATGGTGCTAGAGCAAGTGGACTTCCAGAGACAAAGAAGAAGAAGGAGAAGAAGAAGAGGGAGGGGCAGAGAGGAGGAGGAGGTGGAGGTGGAGGACGAGGAGGACGAGGACCACAATCGAAGGCTCATCCTCTGTACAAAACTGAACTCGTGGCGCCTGGGTGACTCAGTCGCTGAGCCAGCCAGCTCTTCATTTCGGCTCTTGTCATGCTCTCAGGGTCCCGGGACAAAATCAGGCTCCAAGCTCACTGGGGAGTCTGCTTAAGGACGCTCTTTTCGCTTCTCCCTCCACCCCACGCCCCACTCATGCGCATGCTCACTCTCTCAAAAAGAAAAAAAAATTTGTTAAATTAACTCAAAATTAATCACCGCCTTCTATGTAAAATGATAAATCTTCTAGGGAAAAAAATGTCCAGAATGGACAGCTAGGGAAAGAATCCTCCGACTGGACATCAAATCATGTTCCGTTCAAGAAGAGTTGATTCATTAGACATGATCCAACAATCAGAATTGGAAGTCTGTAATGTGTGAAACACCTTGTGAAGAAGACCCAAAAGGGAAGCTACAAACTGGGAGAAAATAGGTGCAAACCACATACCTGATAAAGGACTCCTGTCGGAAGGAGAGAACCTCAAAAGTGGACCCCCAAAGAAGCAAGCCATCCAGTCTGAAAAGAACAAAAACAAAAAAAATGGGCAAAAGACCGAAACACTTTACCAAAGAGTAGACAGATGGAAATCCCATAAAAAGTTACCATCGGGGCAATGCAAATTCAAACTCCAATGAGCTCTCACTGCACACCTATCAGCATGATGCAAACCAAATGCACCCGAGAGGGAGAGAGAGACCCCACTCCCCAATGCAAGGCAGGATGTGGAACGACTGGATCGCTCCTGCATCGCTGTTGGGAATGGAAGATGATAGAGCTCCCTCTTGAAAACAGTTCACAGTTCCTTTTCTTTTTCAAGGCCTGGATTTAAATTCCAGGGAACAAGCAGTAGAATATGCTTTTCGGGTGCACAGTAGAGTGACCCAACCCTCCACACAGTTTCTCTGAAAACTAGACTTGCAACCACCCTAGGACCCCAGTCATTGCACTCTTGGCATTTCTCTGAGAGAAATCCAAACTTACGTTTGCTCAAAAACCTGTACAGGAACGGATCTGTGTCCTGATGGAAGCAGTGGGGCTGCCAAGGGGGTAGAAGTGACTGCAGTGGTTGGATATTGACACTGGACAGCCTTGTAAGAGATGTTCTCGTCTTGCTTCTTTGAAGGCCCCTTCCCATTCATGGTGGTCCTGGGGACAAGGAGAAAAGGAATGTCAACGATTTCAAGAAGTTGAAAGGATTTCAAGAAGTTGAAACCAAGCATTAGAACACCATCTCTTCTACATGAATTCATTCTCATATTCACCCCCAGGCTCCCAAAGCAGACAGGAGGGGTCTGGTCCAACAGGGGTTGCGGGCAGTGGCCCTTCCACAGGCCATCTCCCCTCCAGTCTAGAAGTCCAACGACCAGGTCCCAGGCTTTCAACTCATCTCATTCTCTCGGGGCCTTCTCTAGGGGCCCCAGGGAACATCTGGGCTCTTTCTCTGCCTTCTAGGAGGCTCTGTGGGGCTGGGTCGAGTGCTCTCAGCCGACTTGGACCACACTGCCAGGTGTCTCCCCCTGCATTTGCCACCCTTCGACACAGGAGGATCAAGTGGGAGGATGTCCTCTCAGAGAGATCCATGGCGATCAGACTAGATGTCCTCTCTCTTCCATTGTTTACCCTCATCTCTCAGGCGTTTCTACCATCTCTTGATTTCCCTGGAATTTCAACCCCAGGAGAGGGGGGGTGGGTCAGAAGCCCAACATTTGGCTTCCCACTCCTGTCTTTCTTGAAGGTTTTCCCCGAACCAATGGGCCTAAAACAACATTCATAACCTGATATGGTTTCTGTGGGCCAGCCATCCAGGTGCAACTAGCCAGGTCCCTGTGGCTCAGGATCTCTCACAAGGCTGCAGTCCAGAGGGCCTCTGGATCTTCAGTCATCTGCGGGCTTGTTGGGGGTAAGTCTGCTTTTGAGCTCACTCAGCTGGCTGTGAGCAGCCAGAGGCCCTCCATTGCTGGAAGCAAGAAATAGTCATTCCTTGCCCCATGGGCCTCTCCAGCATAAAGCTCCCAAGGAGCAGCTGGCTTCCCTGGGAACAGATGAGGGAGGGAGGGACGAAGGGCGGGCAAGCCCAAGAGGAGACCAGTCTCTTTGTAAACTCACCTCCGAAGGGACATCCTATCACTTTGGCCACATTCTGTCCTTTACAAGGGAGTCAGTAGTTCTGACTCGAAGCAAGAGGTAGACTATGGAACACAAAACGATGTGTACCCAAGATGGGAATCGTTGGAGACCCTTAAAGGCTGCCCTCCCTACTTGGCTGGGACTTGACCTCAGCTAGCCACCACTATAATCTCTGCATCCTTATATTATTATATATTATGTTAGATTATATTATATGCACTATTATCTTTGCATAGAATCATCACATCCTAGGACGTGAACGAGGGGAACATTTTACCAAGCCCTTCTGGGATCCTTCAGCAGCTTGCCTAGAAGTTCCTTGCCCAAGGGTGCCTGTCAGTTCAGTGTCTGGCTCCTGATTTCGGTTCAGGGCTGATCACGTGATCTGGGAAATCCAGACCAGCGTCTGGTTCAGCACTTGTGTCCGAAGCCTGACGAGGAATCTCTCTAACTCGGCCCCTCCCCCGCCTGCATGTGTGTGCGTTCCTTTGTGAGTGTGTGTGTGTATGTGTGCGCCGTCACCCTTTCTGTCTCTCCGAAGAAGAAGAAGAAGAAGAAGAAGAAGAAGAAGAAGAAGAAGAAGAAGAAGAAGAAGAAGAAGAAGAACAGTAGTAGGCATTGTAGTAGAAGTTATTGGCACAGCAGGTGATCATTAGACAACCCTGGTTTGGAACAGGAGCTCTGAAATTCACTAGCTGTGTGATCTTGGGGCAAGTTGTTTCCCCTGTCTGAACCTCAGTCAGACATGACACACTGGGTTATTGGGACGATTAAGGGATCGATACAAGACACTTCAAACCGTCCCTTGCTTGGCATAGAATCCCTTAATCAAATCCATTCTCAGTAGCAGTAGTCTCAGCCATTGGATATTTTTATTTTTATTTGTGTTACGCTGAACACTGAAAAATATTCTCTCACACTCATACGGCTCCAGGGAATATGGCGCATCAGGCTAAAGGATGGGGTGGATCTCAAGTCAAAGGAGCCATGGGTATGGCTGAAGGGGTCAGCACAGGAGCTTCTGTGCTCTGGTTGTGAGTGTTGGTGGCTGCTGGGCAAGGGAATCAGACCTGCAGGGGACCCGAGAACTTGGAGTCTGGCCAGTGCACCCTTGCTCCCTTCTTGGGCTTCCTGGGTTTCAGGGGAGCCTTTGGCCCTTGAGGGTATTTGGAGGCTGTGCCCGGAACAGCAGGAGCAGGAGCAGGAGGCCCCCCGGAGACAGGCTGGACCTTGGGCCCAGAGTTGGCCAGCTTCTGCCTGAGGCAATGGTTTTGGGCCTGGAGCCTTTGGAACTCCCTCTCTGCCCACAGGACAGCCTTCTGGCTCTCCTCACTCCTCTTCTCCACCAGGAGGCGCTCCCGCTCATGCAAGGAGGCGATTTGCTGCCATTCTCGGTGCAGGTCGGCGGCCATGTTCCTATAGAGGCCCAAGTGCCAGTGGGCAGCATCCGCCTTCCTGCGCACCTTGGCAAGCTCGTTCTTCACTTGCAGGCAGCGTGCCTTCTCCTCCATCATCTTCCTCTCCAGGTGTCTGAGGTGCTCTTCGCACAGCTTCGGCTCTGCCTCAAGCTTCAGGCGCAACTGCGGAATCTCACCGTCCAGGAGGGTGTTCCGAAGGTGAACAGGTCCTTGCTCAGCTTGGTGGCTTGTTGGGTTTCTTGGGAGCTCTTCATTCCTCTGACGTGCCTTCTTCAGTGCCCTGGACGGCTTTAATTGGTTCACGGGGCTCCCGCCTGAGGGCACGTGGTCAGGGGAGGAGGAGCCAGTCTCCACCTGCCTCCTTGAGCCCCCACCTTCCAGATGATCTCCAAGCAGCTCTAGCACATGCATCCCCTTCAGGAGGATCTGGCTGAGGGTGTGCTGTTGGCTCTGGCCCTCAGCGCTGGCCTGCCGCCGCACTCCTCCTTCAGGAAGCTCTGGCCTGCCTGCCTGCCCTGCCTCGTCCTGCACTCTCTGTCCACAGCTGCCAATCTCCTGAACCAGCGGGTCTGCACTTGCCTGCAGATCACGGCTGTCCTTGAAGCCTTCTGGTGTTTTCCTCACCAGGGCTTCTCCATCTTCCCGGGCTGCTCCACAGATGGGATTTTCATGAGGCAGCTGGTGAGGGCTCTTCAACAGCCTTTCCCGAACTCCCTTCAGCAGTTGCGTGGTGTTTCCCACTGACCAATACCCGGCATCTTGATTCAGGGCAGCCAGAGCAAGAAGCTGGAACGGGAGAGGACTGGCCTTCGGCTCGGATGATGCGACAGCTCCACGGGCTTGTGCGTCCGGTTCGGTCTTCTCCATGCCTTTTCCAGAGACTTCCTCGTTCTGGGCACACTGCCCCTTTCTTCTCGGAAGCTGAGTGCACTCTTTCCCAGGAACACCACCACTGCAGTGCACACCAGGATCTCCCAGCGAAACCCAGAGACTCGTGGCACATGTGGCCAACGTTCGTCTATCACCAACCCAGCAGCCCACAGCTGCTCCAGGACAGCCCACAGCGGCTCCAGAACTGTGTGGGGAGGCATTTGGATGGCCCCCAGCTGGCTCCAAAGAGCCTTGTGGCTTGGTCTCCGATCACCAGTGTCTTCTGGGCCACTAGGAAGTGCTTGGAACCCCTACGAGGGTTCCGTCTCCAACGCAAACCAGTGCCTGGCAACAGGAGCTGAAGGGAGGAGGGGTGGGGGAGGTGCACCTGAGTCTCCAAGGCACATCAGTGCCTGCAACCGGAGCTGACAGCAGGTGGGGTAGGGGAGGGGAATCGCTCTATTGTACACCTGAAACAAAGACAACCCTATCGATCAATTTCTCGGAAGTACAATTTCAACATTAAAAAAAATATATTTAAAAAGCAAACTAGGTATCCAAAGGAGAAAACGAACAAATATCCAAACACTGAGAAAGTAACCTTCTAGATGATCAAAGATCAAAGATCAAATCTCAATGCCTTGAAGTGAAGGAAAATGAACATACAACATATGAAAATGTGTGGGACACAGCACAATCAATGGACAGCACCATGTAGAGCAATCACTGCCTATGTTAGAAAGGAGGAGGAGCATCTGGGAGGCTCAGTCAGTTAGTCCAACTCTTGATTTTGACTCGGGTCATGATGAAACTCGAGGTTGTGAGACTGAACCTGCATTGTGCTGGTGCTGGGCATGGAGGCTGTTTAATAATCTCTCTCTCTCTCTCTCTCTCTCTCTCTCTGTACCCCTTCCCTGTCTCTCTCTCTCTCTCTCTCTCTGTCTCAAAACAATAAGCTCTCCACGTCAGAACCTAGAAAAAGATGAGAAAATAAAACTAAAGAAGAAAACCAAAGGAATCCTTCCACCCAGTTTCAAGATCTACAGCTATAGTAATCAAAAATGTGTGGTGTTGGTGAAGGGATAGACAAATGGAACAGTATAAAGATAGATAAGTGGAACAGGATCAAACCCAGAAAGAGACCAACCACCAACATGTCAATGGGATTCTGACAAAGGGGAAAAGCAATTCAATGGAGGAGTGACAGCGTTTTGAAGAAATGGTGCTAGAGCAAGTGGACTTCCAGAGACAAAGAAGAAGAAGGAGAAGAAGAAGAGGGAGGGGCAGAGAGGAGGAGGAGGTGGAGGTGGAGGACGAGGAGGACGAGGACCACAATCGAAGGCTCATCCTCTGTACAAAACTGAACTCGTGGCGCCTGGGTGACTCAGTCGCTGAGGCAGCCAGCTCTTCATTTCGGCTCTTGTCATGCTCTCAGGGTCCCGGGACAAAATCAGGCTCCAAGCTCACTGGGGAGTCTGCTTAAGGACGCTCTTTTCGCTTCTCCCTCCACCCCACGCCCCACTCATGCGCATGCTCACTCTCTCAAAAAGAAAAAAAATTTTGTTAAATTAACTCAAAATTAATCACCGCCTTCTATGTAAAATGATAAATCTTCTAGGGAAAAAAATGTCCAGAATGGACAGCTAGGGAAAGAATCCTCCGACTGGACATCAAATCATGTTCCGTTCAAGAAGAGTTGATTCATTAGACATGATCCAACAATCAGAATTGGAAGTCTGTAATGTGTGAAACACCTTGTGAAGAAGACCCAAAAGGGAAGCTACAAACTGGGAGAAAATAGGTGCAAACCACATACCTGATAAAGGACTCCTGTCGGAAGGAGAGAACCTCAAAAGTGGACCCCCAAAGAAGCAAGCCATCCAGTCTGAAAAGAACAAAAACAAAAAAAATGGGCAAAAGACCGAAACACTTTACCAAAGAGTATACAGATGGAAATCCCATAAAAAGTTACCATCGGGGCAATTCAAATTCAAACTCCAATGAGCTCTCACTGCACACCTATCAGCATGATGCAAACCAAATGCACCCGAGAGGGAGAGAGAGACCCCACTCCCCAATGCAAGGCAGGATGTGGAACGACTGGATCGCTCCTGCATCGCTGTTGGGAATGGAAGATGATAGAGCTCCCTCTTGAAAACAGTTCACAGTTCCTTTTCTTTTTCAAGGCCTGGATTTAAATTCCAGGGAACAAGCAGTAGAATATGCTTTTCGGGTGCACAGTAGAGTGACCCAACCCTCCACACAGTTTCTCTGAAAACTAGACTTGCAACCACCCTAGGACCCCAGTCATTGCACTCTTGGCATTTCTCTGCGAGAAATCCAAACTTACGTTTGCTCAAAAACCTGTACAGGAACGGATCTGTGTCCTGATGGAAGCAGTGGGGCTGCCAAGGGGGTAGAAGTGACTGCAGTGGTTGGATATTGACACTGGACAGCCTTGTAAGAGATGTTCTCATCTTGCTTCTTTGAAGGCCCCTTCCCATTCATGGTGGTCCTGGGGACAAGGAGAAAAGGAATGTCAACGATTTCAAGAAGTTGAAAGGATTTCAAGAAGTTGAAACCAAGCATTAGAACACCATCTCTTCTACATGAATTCATTCTCATATTCACCCCCAGTCTCCCAAAGCAGACAGGAGGGGTCTGGTCCAACAGGGGTTGCGGGCAGTGGCCCTTCCACAGGCCATCTCCCCTCCAGTCTAGAAGTCCAACGACCAGGTCCCAGGCTTTCAACTCATCTCATTCTCTAGGGGCCTTCTCTAGGGGCCCCAGGGAACATCTGGGCTCTTTCTCTGCCTTCTAGGAGGCTCTGTGGGGCTGGGTCGAGTGCTCTCAGCCGACTTGGACCACACTGCCAGGTGTCTCCCCCTGCATTTGCCACCCTTCGACACAGGAGGATCAAGTGGGAGGATGTCCTCTCAGAGAGATCCATGGCGATCAGACTAGATGTCCTCTCTCTTCCATTGTTTACCCTCATCTCTCAGGCGTTTCTACCATCTCTTGATTTCCCTGGAATTTCAACCCCAGGAGAGGGGGGGTGGGTCAGAAGCCCAACATTTGGCTTCCCACTCCTGTCTTTCTTGAAGGTTTTCCCCGAACCAATGGGCCTAAAACAACATTCATAACCTGATATGGTTTCTGTGGGCCAGCCATCCAGGTGCAACTAGCCAGGTCCCTGTGGCTCAGGATCTCTCACAAGGCTGCAGTCCAGAGGGCCTCTGGATCTTCAGTCATCTGCGGGCTTGTTGGGGGTAAGTCTGCTTTTGAGCTCACTCAGCTGGCTGTGAGCAGCCAGAGGCCCTCCATGGCTGGAAGCAAGAAATAGTCATTCCTTGCCCCATGGGCCTCTCCAGCATAAAGCTCCCAAGGAGCAGCTGGCTTCCCTGGGAACAGATGAGGGAGGGAGGGACGGAGGGCGGGCAAGCCCAAGAGGAGACCAGTCTCTTTGTAAACTCACCTCCGAAGGGACATCCTATCACTTTGGCCACATTCTGTCCTTTACAAGGGAGTCAGTAGTTCTGACTCGAAGCAAGAGGTAGACTATGGAACACAAAACGATGTGTACCCAAGATGGGAATCGTTGGAGACCCTTAAAGGCTGCCCTCCCTACTTGGCTGGGACTTGACCTCAGCTAGCCACCACTATAATCTCTGCATCCTTATATTATTATATATTATGTTAGATTATATTATATGCACTATTATCTTTGCATAGAATCATCACATCCTAGGACGTGAACGAGGGGAACATTTTAACAAGCCCTTCTGGGATCCTTCAGCAGCTTGCCTAGAAGTTCCTTGCCCAAGGGTGCCTGTCAGTTCAGTGTCTGGCTCCTGATTTCGGTTCAGGGCTGATCACGTGATCTGGGAAATCCAGACCAGCGTCTGGTTCAGCACTTGAGTCCCAAGCCTGTCGAGGAATCTCTCTAACTCGGCCCCTCCCCCGCCTGCATGTGTGTGCGTTCCTTTGTGTGTGTGTGTGTGTGTATGTGTGCGCCGTCACCCTTTCTGTCTCTCCAAAGAATAAGAAGAAGAAGAAGAAGAAGAAGAAGAAGAAGAAGAAGAAGAACAGTAGTAGGCATTGTAGTAGAAGTTATTGGCACAGCAGGTGATCATTAGACAACCCTGGTTTGGAACAGGAGCTCTGAAATTCACTAGCTGTGTGATCTTGGGGCAAGTTGTTTCCCCTGTCTGAACCTCAGTCAGACATGACACACTGGGTTATTGGGACGATTAAGGGATCGATACAAGACACTTCAAACCGTCCCTTGCTTGGCATAGAATCCCTTAATCAAATCCATTCTCAGTAGCAGTAGTCTCAGCCATTGGATATTTTTATTTTTATTTGTGTTACGCTGAACACTGAAAAATATTCTCTCACACTCATACGGCTCCAGGGAATATGGAGCATCAGGCTAAAGGATGGGGTGGATCTCAAGTCAAAGGAGCCATGGGTATGGCTGAAGGGGTCAGCACAGGAGCTTCTGTGCTCTGGTTGTGAGTGTTGGTGGCTGCTGGGCAAGGGAATCAGACCTGCAGGGGACCCGAGAACTTGGAGTCTGGCCAGTGCACCCTTGCTCCCTTCTTGGGCTTCCTGGGTTTCAGGGGAGCCTTTGGCCCTTGAGGGTATTTGGAGGCTGTGCCCGGAACAGCAGGAGCAGGAGCAGGAGGCCCCCCGGAGACAGGCTGGACCTTGGGCCCAGAGTTGGCCAGCTTCTGCCTGAGGCAATGGTTTTGGGCCTGGAGCCTTTGGAACTCCCTCTCTGCCCACAGGACAGCCTTCTGGCTCTCCTCACTCCTCTTCTCCACCAGGAGGCGCTCCCGCTCATGCAAGGAGGCGATTTGCTGCCATTCTCGGTGCAGGTCGGCGGCCATGTTCCTATAGAGGACCAAGTGCCAGTGGGCAGCATCCGCCTTCCTGCGCACCTTGGCAAGCTCGTTCTTCACTTGCAGGCAGCGTGCCTTCTCCTCCATCATCTTCCTCTCCAGGTGTCTGAGGTGCTCTTCGCACAGCTTCGGCTCTGGCTCAAGCTTCAGGCGCAACTTCGGAATCTCACCGTCCAGGAGGGTGTTCCGAAGGTGAACAGGTCCTTGCTCAGCTTGGTGGCTTGTTGGGTTTCTTGGGAGCTCTTCATTCCTCTGACGTGCCTTCTTCAGTGCCCTGGACGGCTTTAATTGGTTCACGGGGCTCCCGCCTGAGGGCACGTGGTCAGGGGAGGAGGAGCCAGTCTCCACCTGCCTCCTTGAGCCCCCACCTTCCAGATGATCTCCAAGCAGCTCTAGCACATGCATCCCCTTCAGGAGGATCTGGCTGAGGGTGTGCTGTTGGCTCTGGCCCTCAGCGCTGGCCTGCCGCCGCACTCCTCCTTCAGGAAGCTCTGGCCTGCCTGCCTGCCCTGCCTCGTCCTGCACTCTCTGTCCACAGCTGCCAATCTCCTGAACCAGCGGGTCTGCACTTGCCTGCAGATCACGGCTGTCCTTGAAGCCTTCTGGTGTTTTCCTCACCAGGGCTTCTCCATCTTCCCGGGCTGCTCCACAGATGGGATTTTCATGAGGCAGCTGGTGAGGGCTCTTCAACAGCCTTTCCCGAACTCCCTTCAGCAGTTGCGTGGTGTTTCCCACTGACCAATACCCGGCATCTTGATTCAGGGCAGCCAGAGCAAGAAGCTGGAACGGGAGAGGACTGGCCTTCGGCTCGGATGATGCGACAGCTCCACGGGCTTGTGCGTCCGGTTCGGTCTTCTCCATGCCTTTTCCAGAGACTTCCTCGTTCTGGGCACACTGCCACTTTCTTCTTCGGAAGCTGAGTGCACTCTTTCCCAGGAACACCACCACTGCAGTGCACACCAGGATCTCCCAGCGAAACCCAGAGACTCGTGGCACATGTGGCCAACGTTCGTCTATCACCAACCCAGCAGCCCACAGCTGCTCCAGGACAGCCCACAGCGGCTCCAGAACTGTGTGGGGAGGCATTTGGATGGCCCCCAGCTGGCTCCAAAGAGCCTTGTGGCTTGGTCTCCGATCACCAGTGTCTTCTGGGCCACTAGGAAGTGCTTGGAACCCCTACGAGGGTTCTGTCTCCAACGCAAACCAGTGCCTGGCAACAGGAGCTGAAGGGAGGAGGGGTGGGGGAGGTGCACCTGAGTCTCCAAGGCACATCAGTGCCTGCAACCGGAGCTGACAGCAGGTGGGGTAGGGGAGGGGAATCGCTATCTTATACACCTGAAACAAAGACAACCCTATCGATCAATTTCTCGGAAGTACAATTTCAACATTAAAAAAAAATATATTTAAAAAGCAAACTAGGTATCCAAAGGAGAAAGATAACAAATATCCAAACACTGAGAAAGTAACATTCTAGATGATCAAAGATCAAAGATCAAATCTCAATGCATTGAAGTGAAGGAAAATGAACATACAACATATGAAAATGTGTGGGACACAGCTCAATCAATGGACAGCACCATGCAGAGCAATCACTGCCTATGTGAGAAAGGAGGAGGAGCATCTGGGAGGCTCAGTCAGTTAGTCCAACTCTTGATTTTGACTCGGGTCATGATCAAACTCGGGGTTGTGAGACTGAACCTGCATTGTGCTGGTGCTGGGCATGGAGGCTGCTTAATAATCCGTCTCTATCTCTCTCTCTCTGTACCCCTTCCCTGTCTCTCTCTCTCTCTCTCTCTCTCTCTCTGTCTCAAAACAATAAGCTCTCCACGTCAGAACCTAGAAAAAGATGAGAAAATAAAACTAAAGAAGAAAACCAAAGGAATCCTTCCACCCAGTTTCAAGATCTACAGCTATAGTAATCAAAAATGTGTGGTGTTGGTGAAGGGATAGACAAATGGAACAGTATAAAGATAGATAAGTGGAACAGGATCAAACCCAGAAAGAGACCAACCACCAACATGTCAATGGGATTCTGACAAAGGGGAAAAGCAATTCAATGGAGGAGTGACAGCGTTTTGAAGAAATGGTGCTAGAGCAAGTGGACTTCCAGAGACAAAGAAGAAGAAGGAGAAGAAGAAGAGGGAGGGGCAGAGAGGAGGAGGAGGTGGAGGTGGAGGACGAGGAGGACGAGGACCACAATCGAAGGCTCATCCTCTGTACAAAACTGAACTCGTGGCGCCTGGGTGACTCAGTCGCTGAGCCAGCCAGCTCTTCATTTCGGCTCTTGTCATGCTCTCAGGGTCCCGGGACAAAATCAGGCTCCAAGCTCACTGGGGAGTCTGCTTAAGGACGCTCTTTTCGCGTCTCCCTCCACCCCACGCCCCACTCATGCGCATGCTCACTCTCTCAAAAAGAAAAAAAAAATTTGTTAAATTAACTCAAAATTAATCACCGCCTTCTATGTAAAATGATAAATCTTCTAGGGAAAAAAATGTCCAGAATGGACAGCTAGGTAAAGAATCCTCCGACTGGACATCAAATCATGTTCCGTTCAAGAAGAGTTGATTCATTAGACATGATCCAACAATCAGAATTGGAAGTCTGTAATGTGTGAAACACCTTGTGAAGAAGACCCAAAAGGGAAGCTACAAACTGGGAGAAAATAGGTGCAAACCACATACCTGATAAAGGACTCCTGTCGGAAGGAGAGAACCTCAAAAGTTGACCCCCAAAGAAGCAAGCCATCCAGTCTGAAAAGAACAAAAACAAAAAAAATGGGCAAAAGACCGAAACACTTTACCAAAGAGTAGACAGATGGAAATCCCATAAAATGTTACCATCGGGGCAATTCAAATTCAAACTCCAATGAGCTCTCACTGCACACCTATCACCATGATGCAAACCAAATGCACCCGAGAGGGAGAGAGAGACCCCACTCCCCAATGCAAGGCAGGATGTGGAACGACTGGATCGCTCCTGCATCGCTGTTGGGAATGGAAGATGATAGAGCTCCCTCTTGAAAACAGTTCACAGTTCCTTTTCTTTTTCAAGGCCTGGATTTAAATTCCAGGGAACAAGCAGTAGAATATGCTTTTCGGGTGCACAGTAGAGTGACCCAACCCTCCACACAGTTCCTCTGAAAACTAGACTTGCAACCACCCTAGGACCCCAGTCATTGCACTCTTGGCATTTCTCTGAGAGAAATCCAAACTTACGTTTGCTCAAAAACCTGTACAGGAACGGATCTGTGTCCTGATGGAAGCAGTGGGGCTGCCAAGGGGGTAGAAGTGACTGCAGTGGTTGGATATTGACACTGGACAGCCTTGTAAGAGATGTTCTCGTCTTGCTTCTTTGAAGGCCCCTTCCCATTCATGGTGGTCCTGGGGACAAGGAGAAAAGGAATGTCAACGACTTCAAGAAGTTGAAACGATTTCAAGAAGTTGAAACCAAGCATTAGAACACCATCTCTTCTACATGAATTCATTCTCATATTCACCCCCAGGCTCCCAAAGCAGACAGGAGGGGTCTGGTCCAACAGGGGTTGCGGGCAGTGGCCCTTCCACAGGCCATCTCCCCTCCAGTCTAGAAGTCCAACGACCAGGTCCCAGGCTTTCAACTCATCTCATTCTCTAGGGGCCTTCTCTAGGGGCCCCAGGGAATATCTGGGCTCTTTCTCTGCCTTCTAGGAGGCTCTGTGGGGCTGGGTCGAGTGCTCTCAGCCGACTTGGACCACACTGTCAGGTGTCGCCCCCTGCATTTGCCACCCTTCGACACAGGAGGATCAAGTGGGAGGATGTCCTCTCACAGAGATCCATGGCGATCAGAATAGATGTCCTTTCTCTTCCATTGTTTACCCTCAACTCTCAGGCGTTTCTACCATCTCTTGATTTCCCTGGAATTTCAACCCCAGGAGAGGGAGGGTGGGTCAGAAGCCAAACATTTGGCGTCACACTCCTGTCTTTCTTGAAGGTTTTCCCCGAACCAATGGGCCTAAAACAACATTCATAACCTGATATGGTTTCTGTGGGCCAGCCATCCAGGTGCAACTAGCCAGGTCCCTGTGGCTCAGGATCTCTCACAAGGCTGCAGTCCAGAGGGCCTCTGGATCTTCAGTCATCTGCGGGCTTGTTGGGGGTAAGTCTGCTTTTGAGCTCACTCAGCTGGCTGTGAGCCGCCAGAGGCCCTCCATGGCTGGAAGCAAGAAATAGTCATTCCTTGCCCCGTGGGCCTCTCCAGCATAAAGCTCCCAAGGAGCAGCTGGCTTCCCTGGGAACAGATGAGGGAGGGAGGGACAGAGGGCGGGCAAGCCCAAGAGGAGACCAGTCTCTTTGTAAACTAACCTCCGAAGTGACATCCAATCACTTTGGCCACATTCTGTCCTTTACAAGGGAGTCAGTAGTTCTGACTCGAATCAAGAGGTAGAGTATGGAACACAAAACGATGTGTAACCAAGATGGGAATCGTTGGA
Organism: Meles meles; assembly: GCF_922984935.1. Classification (NCBI taxonomy): domain Eukaryota; kingdom Metazoa; phylum Chordata; class Mammalia; order Carnivora; family Mustelidae; genus Meles; species Meles meles. Next base: position 45,411 of record NW_025721224.1, on the reverse strand, counting down.
GACCCTTAAAGGCTGCCCTCCCTACTTGGCTGGGACTTGACCTCAGCTAGCCACCACTATAATCTCTGCATCCTTATATTATTATATATTATGTTAGATTATATTATATGCACTATTATCTTTGCATAGAATCATCACATCCTAGGACGTGAACGAGGGGAACATTTTACCAAGCCCTTCTGGGATCCTTCAGCAGCTTGCCTAGAAGTTCCTTGCCCAAGGGTGCCTGTCAGTTCAGTGTCTGGCTCCTGATTTCGGTTCAGGGCTGATCACGTGATCTGGGAAATCCAGACCAGCGTCTGGTTCAGCACTTGAGTCCCAAGCCTGTCGAGGAATCTCTCTAACTCGGCCCCTCCCCCGCCTGCATGTGTGTGCGTTCCTTTGTGTGTGTGTGTGTGTGTGTGTGTGTGTGTGTGTATGTGTGCGCCGTCACCCTTTCTGTCTCTCCAAAGAAGAAGAACAAGAAGAAGAAAAAGAAGAACAAGAAGAAGAAGAAGAAGAAGAAGAAGAAGAAGTAAAGTAGTAGGCATAGTCGTAGAAGTTATTGGCACAGCAGGTGATCATTAGACAACCCTGGTTTGGAACAGGAGCTCTGAAATTCACTAGCTGTGTGATCTTGGGGCAAGTTGTTTCCCCTGTCTGAACCTCAGTCAGACATGACACACTGGGTTATTGGGACGATTAAGGGATCGATACAAGACACTTCAAACCGTCCCTTGCTTGGCATAGAATCCCTTAATCAAATCCATTCTCAGTAGCAGGAGTCTCAGCCATTGGATATTTTTATTTTTATTTGTGTTATGCTTAACACTGAAAAATATTCTCTCAAACTCATACGGCTCCAGGGAATATGGAGCATCAGGCTAAAGAATGGGGTGGATCTCAAGTCAAAGGAGCCATGGGTGTGGCTGAAGGGGTAAGCACAGGAGCTTTTGTGCTCTGGTTGTGAGTGTTGGTGGCTGCTGGGCAAGGGAATCAGACCTGCAGGGGACCCGAGAACTTGGAGTCTGGCCAGTGCACCCTTGCTCCCTTCTTGGGCTTCCCGGGTTTCAGGGGAGCCTTTGGCGCTTGAGGGTATTTGGAGGCTGTGCCCGGAACAGCAGGAGCAGGAGCAGGAGGCCCCCCGGAGACAGGCTGGACCTTGGGCCCAGAGTTGGCCAGCTTCTGCCTGAGGCAATGGTTTTGGGCCTGGAGCCTTTGGAACTCCCTCTCTGCCCACAGGACAGCCTTCTGGCTCTCCTCACTTCTCTTCTCCACCAGGAGGCGTTCCCGCTCATGCAAGGAGGAGATTTTCTGCCATTCTCGGTGCAGGTCGGCGGCCATGTTCCTATAGAGGCCCAAGTGCCAGTGGGCAGCATCCGCCTTCCTGCGCACCTTGGCAAGCTCGTTCTTCACTTGCAGGCAGCGTGCCTTCTCCTCCATCATCTTCCTCTCCAGGTGTCTGAGGTGCTCTTCGCACAGCTTCGGCTCTGCCTCAAGCTTCAGGCGCAACTTCGGAATCTCACCGTCCAGGAGGGTGTTCCGAAGGTGAACAGGTACTTGCTCAGCTTGGTGGCTTGTTGGGTTTCTTGGGAGCTCTTCTTTCCTCTGACGTGCCTTCTTCAGTGCCCTGGACGGCTTTAATTGGTTCACGGGGCTCCCGCCTGAGGGCACGTGGTCAGGGGAGGAGGAGCCATCTCCACCTGCCTCCTTGAGCCCCCACCTTCCAGATGATCTCCAAGAGGCTCTAGCACATGCATCCCCTTCAGGAGGATCTGGCTGAGGGTGTGCTGTTGGCTCTGGCCCTCAGCGCTGGCCTGCCGCCGCACTCCTCCTTCAGGAAGCTCTGGCCTGCCTGCCTGCCCTGCCTCGTCCTGCACTCTCTGTCCACAGCTGCCAATCTCCTGAACCAGCGGGTCTGCACTTGCCTGCAGATCACGGCTGTCCTTGAAGCCTTCTGGTGTTTTCCTCAGCAGGGCTTCTCCATCTTCCTGGGCTGCTCCACAGATGGGATTTTCAGGAGGCAGCTGGTGAGGGCTCTTCAACAGCCTTTCCCGAACTCCCTTCAGCAGTTGCGTGGTGTTTCCCACTGACCAATACCCGGCATCTTGATTCAGGGCAGCCAGAGCAAGAAGCTGGAACGGGAGAGGACTGGCCTTCGGCTCGGATGATGCGACAGCTCCACGGGCTTGTGCGTCCGGTTCGGTCTTCTCCATGCCTTTTCCAGAGACTTCCTCGTTCTGGGCACACTGCCACTTTCTTCTTCGGAAGCTGAGTGCACTCTTTCCCAGGAACACCACCACTGCAGTGCACACCAGGATCTCCCAGCGAAACCCAGAGACTCGTGGCACATGTGGCCAACGTTCGTCTATCACCAACCCAGCAGCCCACAGCTGCTCCAGGACAGCCCACAGCGGCTCCAGAACTGTGTGGGGAGGCATTTGGATGGCCCCCAGCTGGCTCCAAAGAGCCTTGTGGCTTGGTCTCCGATCACCAGTGTCTTCTGGGCCACTAGGAAGTGCTTGGAACCCCTACGAGGGTTCCGTCTCCAACGCAAACCAGTGCCTGGTAACAGGAGCTGAAGGGAGGAGGGGTGGGGGAGGTGCACCTGAGTCTCCAAGGCACATCAGTGCCTGCAACCGGAGCTGACAGCAGGTGGGGTAGGGGAGGGGAATCGCTATCTTATACACCTGAAACAAAGACAACCCTATCGATCAATTTCTTGGAAGTACAATTTCAACATTAAAAAAAAATATATTTAAAAAGCAAACTAGGTATCCAAAGGAGAAAGATAACAAATATCCAAACACTGAGAAAGTAACATTCTAGATGATCAAAGATCAAAGATCAAATCTCAATGCATTGAAGAGAAGGAAAATGAACATACAACATATGAAAATGTGTGGGACACAGCTGAATCAATGGACCGCACCATGCAGAGCAATCACTGCCTATGTTAGAAAGGAGGAGGAGCATCTGGGAGGCTCAGTCAGTTAGTCCAACTCTTGATTTTGACTCGGGTCATGATCAAACTCGGGGTTGTGAGACTGAACCTGCATTGTGCTGGTGCTGGGCATGGAGGCTGCTTAATAATCCGTCTCTATCTCTCTCTCTCTGTACCCCTTCCCTGTCTCTCTCTCTCTCTCTCTCTCTCTCTCTCTGTCTCTCCCTGTCTCAAAACAATAAGCTCTCCACGTCAGAACCTAGAAAAAGATGAGAAAATAAAACTAAAGAAGAAAACCAAAGGAATCCTTCCACCCAGTTTCAAGATCTACAGCTATAGTAATCAAAAATGTGTGGTGTTGGTGAAGGGATAGACAAATGGAACAGTATAAAGATAGATAAGTGGAACAGGATCAAACCCAGAAAGAGACCAACCACCAACATGTCAATGGGATTCTGACAAAGGGGAAAAGCAATTCAATGGAGGAGTGACAGCGTTTTGAAGAAATGGTGCTAGAGCAAGTGGACTTCCAGAGACAAAGAAGAAGAAGGAGAAGAAGAAGAGGGAGGGGCAGAGAGGAGGAGGAGGTGGAGGTGGAGGACGAGGAGGACGAGGACCACAATCGAAGGCTCATCCTCTGTACAAAACTGAACTCGTGGCGCCTGGGTGACTCAGTCGCTGAGGCAGCCAGCTCTTCATTTCGGCTCTTGTCATGCTCTCAGGGTCCCGGGACAAAATCAGGCTCCAAGCTCACTGGGGAGTCTGCTTAAGGACGCTCTTTTCGCTTCTCCCTCCACCCCACGCCCCACTCATGCGCATGCTCACTCTCTCAAAAAGAAAAAAAATTTTGTTAAATTAACTCAAAATTAATCACCGCCTTCTATGTAAAATGATAAATCTTCTAGGGAAAAAATGTCCAGAATGGACAGCTAGGGAAAGAATCCTCCGACTGGACATCAAATCATGTTCCGTTCAAGAAGAGTTGATTCATTAGACATGATCCAACAATCAGAATTGGAAGTCTGTAATGTGTGAAACACCTTGTGAAGAAGACCCAAAAGGGAAGCTACAAACTGGGAGAAAATAGGTGCAAACCACATACCTGATAAAGGACTCCTGTCGGAAGGAGAGAACCTCAAAAGTGGACCCCCAAAGAAGCAAGCCATCCAGTCTGAAAAGAACAAAAACAAAAAAAATGGGCAAAAGCCCGAAACACTTTACCAAAGAGTATACAGATGGAAATCCCATCAAATGTTACCATCGGGGCAATTCAAATTCAAACTCCAATGAGCTCTCACTGCACACCTATCACCATGATGCAAACCAAATGCACCCGAGAGGGAGAGAGAGACCCCACTCCCCAATGCAAGGCAGGATGTGGAACGACTGGATCGCTCCTGCATCGCTGTTGGGAATGGAAGATGATAGAGCTCCCTCTTGAAAACAGTTCACAGTTCCTTTTCTTTTTCAAGGCCTGGATTTAAATTCCAGGGAACAAGCAGTAGAATATGCTTTTCGGGTGCACAGTAGAGTGACCCAACCCTCCACACAGTTCCTCTGAAAACTAGACTTGCAACCACCCTAGGACCCCAGTCATTGCACTCTTGGCATTTCTCTGAGAGAAATCCAAACTTACGTTTGCTCAAAAACCTGTACAGGAACGGATCTGTGTCCTGATGGAAGCAGTGGGGCTGCCAAGGGGGTAGAAGTGACTGCAGTGGTTGGATATTGACACTGGACAGCCTTGTAAGAGATGTTCTCGTCTTGCTTCTTTGAAGGCCCCTTCCCATTCATGGTGGTCCTGTGGACAAGGAGAAAAGGAATGTCAACGACTTCAAGAAGTTGAAAGGATTTCAAGAAGTTGAAACCAAGCATTAGAACACCATCTCTTCTACATGAATTCATTCTCATATTCACCCCCAGGCTCCCAAAGCAGACAGGAGGGGTCTGGTCCAACAGGGGTTGCGGGCAGTGGCCCTTCCACAGGCCATCTCCCCTCCAGTCTAGAAGTCCAACGACCAGGTCCCAGGCTTTCAACTCATCTCATTCTCTAGGGGCCTTCTCTAGGGGCCCCAGGGAACTTCTGGGCTCTTTCTCTGCCTTCTAGGAGGCTCTGTGGGGCTGGGTCGAGTGCTCTCAGCCGACTTGGACCACACTGCCAGGTGTCTCCTCCTGCATTTGCCACCCTTCGACACAGGAGGATCAAGTGGGAGGATGTCCTCTCACAGAGATCCATGGCGATCAGAATAGATGTCCTCTCTCTTCCATTGTTTACCCTCAACTCTCAGGCGTTTCTACCATCTCTTGATTTCCCTGGAATTTCAACCCCAGGAGAGGGGGGGTGGGTCAGAAGCCAAACATTTGGCGTCACACTCCTGTCTTTATTGAAGGTTTTCCCCGAACCAATGGGCCTAAAACAACATTCATAACCTGATATGGTTTCTGTGGGCCAGCCATCCAGGTGCAACTAGCCAGGTCCCTGTGGCTCAGGATCTCTCACAAGGCTGCAGTCAAGAGGGCCTCTGGATCTTCAGTCATCTGCGGGCTTGTTGGGGGTAAGTCTGCTTTTGAGCTCACTCAGCTGGCTGTGAGCCGCCAGAGGCCCTCCATGGCTGGAAGCAAGAAATAGTCATTCCTTGCCCCGTGGGCCTCTCCAGCATAAAGCTCCCAAGGAGCAGCTGGCTTCCCTGGGAACAGATGAGGGAGGGAGGGACGGAGGGCGGGCAAGCCCAAGAGGAGACCAGTCTCTTTGTAAACTAACCTCCGAAGGGACATCCTATCACTTTGGCCACATTCTGTCCTTTACAAGGGAGTCAGTAGTTCTGACTCGAATCAAGAGGTGGAGTATGGAACACAAAACGATGTGTACCCAAGATGGGAATCGTTGGAGACCCTTAAAGGCTGCCCTCCCTACTTGGCTGGGACTTGACCTCAGCTAGCCACCACTATAATCTCTGCATCCTTATATTATTATATATTATGTTAGATTATATTATATGCACTATTATCTTTGCATAGAATCATCACATCCTAGGACGTGAACGAGGGGAACATTTTACCAAGCCCTTCTGGGATCCTTCAGCAGCTTGCCTAGAAGTTCCTTGCCCAAGGGTGCCTGTCAGTTCAGTGTCTGGCTCCTGATTTCGGTTCAGGGCTGATCACGTGATCTGGGAAATCCAGACCAGCGTCTGGTTCAGCACTTGAGTCCCAAGCCTGTCGAGGAATCTCTCTAACTCGGCCCCTCCCCCGCCTGCATGTGTGTGCCTTCCTTTGTGTGTGTGTGTGTGTGTGTGTGTGTGTGTGTGTGTGTGTGCGCCGTCACCCTTTCTGTCTCTCCAAAGAAGAAGAACAAGAAGAAGAAGAAGAAGAAGAAGAAGAAGAAGAAGAAGAAGAAGAAGAAGAAGAAGAAGAAGAAAAGTAGTAGGCATAGTCGTAGAAGTTATTGGCACAGCAGGTGATCATTAGACAACCCTGGTTTGGAACGGGAGCTCTGAAATTCACTAGCTGTGTGATCTTGGGGCAAGTTGTTTCCCCTGTCTGAACCTCAGTCAGACATGACACACTGGGTTATTGGGACGATTAAGGGATCGATACAAGACACTTCAAACCGTCCCTTGCTTGGCATAGAATCCCTTAATCAAATCCATTCTCAGTAACAGGAGTCTCAGCCATTGGATATTTTTATTTTTATTTGTGTTATGCTTAACACTGAAAAATATTCTCTCACACTCATACGGCTCCAGGGAATATGGAGCATCAGGCTAAAGAATGGGGTGGATCTCAAGTCAAAGGAGCCATGGGTATGGCTGAAGGGGTAAGCACAGGAGCTTTGGTGCTCTGGTTGTGAGTGTTGGTGGCTGCTGGGCAAGGGAATCAGACCTGCAGGGGACCCGAGAACTTGGAGTCTGGCCAGTGCACCCTTGCTCCCTTCTTGGGCTTCCTGGGTTTCAGGGGAGCCTTTGGCCCTTGAGGGTATTTGGAGGCTGTGCCCGGAACAGCAGGAGCAGGAGCAGGAGGCCCCCCGGAGACAGGCTGGACCTTGGGCCCAGAGTTGGCCAGCTTCTGCCTGAGGCAATGGTTTTGGGCCTGGAGCCTTTGGAACTCCCTCTCTGCCCACAGGACAGCCTTCTGGCTCTCCTCACTTCTCTTCTCCACCAGGAGGCGTTCCCGCTCATGCAAGGAGGAGATTTTCTGCCATTCTCGGTGCAGGTCGGCGGCCATGTTCCTATAGAGGCCCAAGTGCCAGTGGGCAGCATCCGCCTTCCTGCACACCTTGGCAAGCTCGTTCTTCACTTGCAGGCAGCGTGCCTTCTCCTCCATCATCTTCCTCTCCAGGTGTCTGAGGTGCTCTTCGCACAGCTTCGGCTCTGCCTCAAGCTTCAGGCGCAACTTCGGAATCTCACCGTCCAGGAGGGTGTTCCGAAGGTGAACAGGTACTTGCTCAGCTTGGTGGCTTGTTGGGTTTCTTGGGAGCTCTTCTTTCCTCTGACGTGCCTCCTTCAGTGCCCTGGACGGCTTTAATTGGTTCACGGGGCTCCCGCCTGAGGGCACGTGGTCAGGGGAGGAGGAGCCATCTCCACCTGCCTCCTTGAGCCCCCACCTTCCAGATGATCTCCAAGCAGCTCTAGCACATGCATCCCCTTCAGGAGGATCTGGCTGAGGGTGTGCTACTGGCGCTGGCCCTCAGCGCTGGCCTGCCGCCGCACTCCTCCTTCAGGAAGCTCTGGCCTGCCTGCCTGCCCTGCCTCGTCCTGCACTCTCTGTCCACAGCTGCCAATCTCCTGAACCAGCGGGTCTGCACTTGCCTGCAGATCACGGCTGTCCTTGAAGCCTTCTGGTGTTTTCCTCAGCAGGGCTTCTCCATCTTCCTGGGCTGCTCCACAGATGGGATTTTCAGGAGGCAGCTGGTGAGGGCTCTTCAACAGCCTTTCCCGAACTCCCTTCAGCAGTTGCGTGGTGTTTCCCACTGACCAATACCCGGCATCTTGATTCAGGGCAGCCAGAGCAAGAAGCTGGAACGGGAGAGGACTGGCCTTCGGCTCGGATGATGCGACAGCTCCACGGGCTTGTGCGTCCGGTTCGGTCTTCTCCATGCCTTTTCCAGAGACTTCCTCGTTCTGGGCACACTGCCACTTTCTTCTTCGGAAGCTGAGTGCACTCTTTCCCAGGAACACCACCACTGCAGTGCACACCAGGATCTCCCAGCGAAACCCAGAGACTCGTGGCACATGTGGCCAACGTTCGTCTATCACCAACCCAGCAGCCCACAGCTGCTCCAGGACAGCCCACAGCGGCTCCAGAACTGTGTGGGGAGGCATTTGGATGGCCCCCAGCTGGCTCCAAAGAGCCTTGTGGCTTGGTCTCCGATCACCAGTGTCTTCTGGGCCACTAGGAAGTGCTTGGAACCCCTACGAGGGTTCCGTCTCCAACGCAAACCAGTGCCTGGCAACAGGAGCTGAAGGGAGGAGGGGTGGGGGAGGTGCACCTGAGTCTCCAAGGCACATCAGTGCCTGCAACCGGAGCTGACAGCAGGTGGGGTAGGGGAGGGGAATCGCTATCTTATACACCTGAAACAAAGACAACCCTATCGATCAATTTCTCGGAAGTACAATTTCAACATTAAAAAAAAATATATTTAAAAAGCAAACTAGGTATCCAAAGGAGAAAGATAACAAATATCCAAACACTGAGAAAGTAACATTCTAGATGATCAAAGATCAAAGATCAAATCTCAATGCATTGAAGTGAAGGAAAATGAACATACAACATATGAAAATGTGTGGGACACAGCTCAATCAATGGACAGCACCATGCAGAGCAATCACTGCCTATGTTAGAAAGGAGGAGGAGCATCTGGGAGGCTCAGTCAGTTAGTCCAACTCTTGATTTTGACTCGGGTCATGATCAAACTCGGGGTTGTGAGACTGAACCTGCATTGTGCTGGTGCTGGGCATGGAGGCTGCTTAATAATCCGTCTCTATCTCTCTCTCTCTGTATCCCTTCCCTGTCTCTCTCTCTCTCTCTCTCTCTCTCTCTCTGTCTCTCCCTGTCTCAAAACAATAAGCTCTCCACGTCAGAACCTAGAAAAAGATGAGAAAATAAAACTAAAGAAGAAAACCAGAGGAATCCTTCCACCCAATTTCAAGATCTACAGCTATAGTAATCAAAAATGTGTGGTGTTGGTGAAGGGATAGACAAATGGAACAGTATAAAGATAGATAAGTGGAACAGGATCAAACCCAGAAAGAGACCAACCACCAACATGTCAATGGGATTCTGACAAAGGGGAAAAGCAATTCAATGGAGGAGTGACAGCATTTTGAAGAAATGGTGCTAGAGCAAGTGGACTTCCAGAGACAAAGAAGAAGAAGGAGGCCCAAGAAGAAGAGGGAGGGGCAGAGAGGAGGAGGAGGTGGAGGTGGAGGACGAGGAGGACGAGGACCACAATCGAAGGCTCATCCTCTGTACAAAACTGAACTCGTGGCGCCTGGGTGACTCAGTCGCTGAGGCAGCCAGCTCTTCATTTCGGCTCTTGTCATGCTCTCAGGGTCCCGGGACAAAATCAGGCTCCAAGCTCACTGGGGAGTCTGCTTAAGGACGCTCTTTTCGCTTCTCCCTCCACCCCACGCCCCACTCATGCGCATGCTCACTCTCTCAAAAAGAAAAAAAATTTTGTTAAATTAACTCAAAATTAATCACCGCCTTCTATGTAAAATGATAAATCTTCTAGGGAAAAAATGTCCAGAATGGACAGCTAGGGAAAGAATCCTCCGACTGGACATCAAATCATGTTCCGTTCAAGAAGAGTTGATTCATTAGACATGATCCAACAATCAGAATTGGAAGTCTGTAATGTGTGAAACACCTTGTGAAGAAGACCCAAAAGGGAAGCTACAAACTGGGAGAAAATAGGTGCAAACCACATACCTGATAAAGGACTCCTGTCGGAAGGAGAGAACCTCAAAAGTGGACCCCCAAAGAAGCAAGCCATCCAGTCTGAAAAGAACAAAAACAAAAAAAATGGGCAAAAGCCCGAAACACTTTACCAAAGAGTATACAGATGGAAATCCCATCAAATGTTACCATCGGGGCAATTCAAATTCAAACTCCAATGAGCTCTCACTGCACACCTATCACCATGATGCAAACCAAATGCACCCGAGAGGGAGAGAGAGACCCCACTCCCCAATGCAAGGCAGGATGTGGAACGACTGGATCGCTCCTGCATCGCTGTTGGGAATGGAAGATGATAGAGCTCCCTCTTGAAAACAGTTCACAGTTCCTTTTCTTTTTCAAGGCCTGGATTTAAATTCCAGGGAACAAGCAGTAGAATATGCTTTTCGGGTGCACAGTAGAGTGACCCAACCCTCCACACAGTTCCTCTGAAAACTAGACTTGCAACCACCCTAGGACCCCAGTCATTGCACTCTTGGCATTTCTCTGAGAGAAATCCAAACTTACGTTTGCTCAAAAACCTGTACAGGAACGGATCTGTGTCCTGATGGAAGCAGTGGGGCTGCCAAGGGGGTAGAAGTGACTGCAGTGGTTGGATATTGACACTGGACAGCCTTGTAAGAGATGTTCTCATCTTGCTTCTTTGAAGGCCCCTTCCCATTCATGGTGGTCCTGGGGACAAGGAGAAAAGGAATGTCAACGACTTCAAGAAGTTGAAACGATTTCAAGAAGTTGAAACCAAGCATTAGAACACCATCTCTTCTACATGAATTCATTCTCATATTCACCCCCAGGCTCCCAAAGCAGACAGGAGGGGTCTGGTCCAACAGGGGTTGCGGGCAGTGGCCCTTCCACAGGCCATCTCCCCTCCAGTCTAGAAGTCCAACGACCAGGTCCCAGGCTTTCAACTCATCTCATTCTCTAGGGGCCTTCTCTAGGGGCCCCAGGGAACTTCTGGGCTCTTTCTCTGCCTTCTAGGAGGCTCTGTGGGGCTGGGTCGAGTGCTCTCAGCCGACTTGGACCACACTGCCAGGTGTCTCCTCCTGCATTTGCCACCCTTCGACACAGGAGGATCAAGTGGGAGGATGTCCTCTCACAGAGATCCATGGCGATCAGAATAGATGTCCTTTCTCTTCCATTGTTTACCCTCAACTCTCAGGCGTTTCTACCATCTCTTGATTTCCCTGGAATTTCAACCCCAGGAGAGGGGGGGTGGGTCAGAAGCCAAACATTTGGCATCACACTCCTGTCTTTCTTGAAGGTTTTCCCCGAACCAATGGGCCTAAAACAACATTCATAACCTGATATGGTTTCTGTGGGCCAGCCATCCAGGTGCAACTAGCCAGGTCCCTGTGGCTCAGGATCTCTCACAAGGCTGCAGTCCAGAGGGCCTCTGGATCTTCAGTCATCTGCGGGCTTGTTGGGGGTAAGTCTGCTTTTGAGCTCACTCAGCTGGCTGTGAGCAGCCAGAGGCCCTCCATGGCTGGAAGCAAGAAATAGTCATTCCTTGCCCCATGGGCCTCTCCAGCATAAAGCTCCCAAGGAGCAGCTGGCTTCCCTGGGAACAGATGAGGGAGGGAGGGACGGAGGGCGGGCAAGCCCAAGAGGAGACCAGTCTCTTTGTAAACTCACCTCCGAAGGGACATCCTATCACTTTGGCCACATTCTGTCCTTTACAAGGGAGTCAGTAGTTCTGACTCGAATCAAGAGGTAGAGTATGGAACACAATACGATGTGTACCCAAGATGGGAATCGTTGGAGACCCTTAAAGGCTGCCCTCCCTACTTGGCTGGGACTTGACCTCAGCTAGCCACCACTATAATCTCTGCATCCTTATATTATTATATATTATGTTAGATTATATTATATGCACTATTATCTTTGCATAGAATCATCACATCCTAGGACGTGAACGAGGGGAACATTTTACCAAGCCCTTCTGGGATCCTTCAGCAGCTTGCCTAGAAGTTCCTTGCCCAAGGGTGCCTGTCAGTTCAGTGTCTGGCTCCTGATTTCGGTTCAGGGCTGATCACGTGATCTGGGAAATCCAGACCAGCGTCTGGTTCAGCACTTGAGTCCCAAGCCTGTCGAGGAATCTCTCTAACTCGGCCCCTCCCCCGCCTGCATGTGTGTGCGTTCCTTTGTGTGTGTGTGTGTGTGTATGTGTGCGCCGTCACCCTTTCTGTCTCTCCGAAGAAGAAGAAGAAGAAGAAGAAGAAGAAGAAGAAGAAGAACAGTAGTAGGCATAGTAGTAGAAGTTATTGGCACAGCAGGTGATCATTAGACAACCCTGGTTTGGAACGGGAGCTCTGAAATTCACTAGCTGTGTGATCTTGGGGCAAGTTGTTTCCCCTGTCTGAACCTCAGTCAGACATGACACACTGGGTTATTGGGACGATTAAGGGATCGATAAAAGACACTTCAAACCGTCCCTTGCTTGGCATAGAATCCCTTAATCAAATCCATTCTCAGTAGCAGTAGTCTCAGCCATTGGATATTTTTATTTTTATTTGTGTTACGCTTAACACTGGAAAATATTCTCTCACACTCATACGGCTCCAGGGAATATGGAGCATCAGGCTAAAGGATGGGGTGGATCTCAAGTCAAAGGAGCCATGGGTATGGCTGAAGGGGTCAGCACAGGAGCTTCTGTGCTCTGGTTGTGAGTGTTGGTGGCTGCTGGGCAAGGGAATCAGACCTGCAGGGGACCCGAGAACTTGGAGTCTGGCCAGTGCACCCTTGCTCCCTTCTTGGGCTTCCTGGGTTTCAGGGGAGCCTTTGGCCCTTGAGGGTATTTGGAGGCTGTGCCCGGAACAGCAGGAGCAGGAGCAGGAGGCCCCCCGGAGACAGGCTGGACCTTGGGCCCAGATTTGGCCAGCTTCTGCCTGAGGCAATGGTTTTGGGCCTGGAGACTTTGGAACTCCCTCTCTGCCCACAGGACAGCCTTCTGGCTCTCCTCACTCCTCTTCTCCACCAGGAGGCGCTCCCACTCATGCAAGGAGGAGATTTTCTGCCATTCTCGGTGCAGGTCGGCGGCCATGTTCCTATAGAGGCCCAAGTGCCAGTGGGCAGCATCCGCCTTCCTGCGCACCTTGGCAAGCTCGTTCTTCACTTGCAGGCAGCGTGCCTTCTCCTCCATCATCTTCCTCTCCAGGTGTCTGAGGTGCTCTTCGCACAGCTTCGGCTCTGCCTCAAGCTTCAGGTGCAACTTCGGAATCTCACCGTCCAGGAGGGTGTTCCGAAGGTGAACAGGTCCTTGCTCAGCTTGGTGGCTTGTTGGGTTTCTTGGGAGCTCTTCATTCCTCTGACGTGCCTCCTTCAGTGCCCTGGACGGCTTTAATTGGTTCACGGGGCTCCCGCCTGAGGGCACGTGGTCAGGGGAGGAGGAGCCATCTCCACCTGCCTCCTTGAGCCCCCACCTTCCAGATGATCTCCAAGCAGCTCTAGCACATGCATCCCCTTCAGGAGGATCTGGCTGAGGGTGTGCTACTGGCGCTGGCCCTCAGCGCTGGCCTGCCGCCGCACTCCTCCTTCAGGAAGCTCTGGCCTGCCTGCCTGCCCTGCCTCGTCCTGCACTCTCTGTCCACAGCTGCCAATCTCCTGAACCAGCGGGTCTGCACTTGCCTGCAGATCACGGCTGTCCTTGAAGCCTTCTGGTGTTTTCCTCACCAGGGCTTCTCCCATCTTCCTGGGCTGCTCCACAGATGGGATTTTCATGAGGCAGCTGGTGAGGGCTCTTCAACAGCCTTTCCCGAACTCCCTTCAGCAGTTGCGTGGTGTTTCCCACTGACCAATACCCGGCATCTTGATTCAGGGCAGCCAGAGCAAGAAGCTGGAACGGGAGAGGACTGGCCTTCGGCTCGGATGATGCGACAGCTCCACGGGCTTGTGCGTCCGGTTCGGTCTTCTCCATGCCTTTTCCAGAGACTTCCTCGTTCTGGGCACACTGCCCCTTTCTTCTTCGGAAGCTGAGTGCACTCTTTCCCAGGAACACCACCACTGCAGTGCACACCAGGATCTCCCAGCGAAACCCAGAGACTCGTGGCACATGTGGCCAACGTTCGTCTATCACCAACCCAGCAGCCCACAGCTGCTCCAGGACAGCCCACAGCGGCTCCACAACTGTGTGGGGAGGCATTTGGATGGCCACCAGCTGGCTCCAAAGAGCCTTGTGGCTTGGTCTCCGATCACCAGTGTCTTCTGGGCCACGAGGAAGTGCTTGGAACCCCTACGAGGGTTCCATCTCCAACGCAAACCAGTGCCTGGCAACAGGAGCTGAAGGGAGGAGGGGTGGGGGAGGTGGACCTGAGTCTCCAAGGCACATCAGTGCCTGCAACCGGAGCTGACAGCAGGTGGGGTAGGGGAGGGGAATCGCCATATTGTACACCTGAAACAATGACAACCCTATCGATCAATTTCTCGGAAGTACAATTTCAACATTAAAAAAAAAAATATTTAAAAAGCAAACTAGGTATCCAAAGGAGAAAACGAACAAATATCCAAACACTGAGAAAGTAACCTTCTAGATGATCAAAGATCAAAGATCAAATCTCAATGCATTGAAGTGAAGGAAAATGAACATACAACATATGAAAATGTGTGGGATACAGCACAATCAATGGACAGCACCATGTAGAGCAATCACTGCCTATGTTAGAAAGGAGGAGGAGCATCTGGGAGGCTCAGTCAGTTAGTCCAACTCTTGATTTTGACTCGGGTCATGATTAAACTCGAGGTTGTGAGACTGAACCTGCATTGTGCTGGTGCTGGGCATGGAGGCTGTTTAATAATCTCTCTCTCTCTCTCTCTCTCTCTGTACCCCTTCCCTGTCTCTCTTTCTCTCTCTCTCTCTCTCTCTCTCTCTCTGTCTCAAAACAATAAGCTCTCCACGTCAGAACCTAGAAAAAGATGAGAAAATAAAACTAAAGAAGAAAACCAAAGGAATCCTTCCACCCAGTTTCAAGATCTACAGCTATAGTAATCAAAAATGTGTGGTGTTGGTGAAGGGATAGACAAATGGAACAGTATAAAGATAGATAAGTGGAACAGGATCAAACCCAGAAAGAGACCAACCACCAACATGTCAATGGGATTCTGACAAAGGGGAAAAGCAATTCAATGGAGGAGTGACAGCGTTTTGAAGAAATGGTGCTAGAGCAAGTGGACTTCCAGAGACAAAGAAGAAGAAGGAGAAGAAGAAGAGGGAGGGGCAGAGAGGAGGAGGAGGTGGAGGTGGAGGACGAGGAGGACGAGGACCACAATCGAAGGCTCATCCTCTGTACAAAACTGAACTCGTGGCGCCTGGGTGACTCAGTCGCTGAGGCAGCCAGCTCTTAATTTCGGCTCTTGTCATGCTCTCAGGGTCCCGGGACAAAATCAGGCTCCAAGCTCACTGGGGAGTCTGCTTAAGGACGCTCTTTTCGCTTCTCCCTCCACCCCACGCCCCACTCATGCGCATGCTCACTCTCTCAAAAAGAAAAAAAAAATTTGTTAAATTAACTCAAAATTAATCACCGCCTTCTATGTAAAATGATAAATCTTCTAGGGAAAAAAATGTCCAGAATGGACAGCTAGGTAAAGAATCCTCCGACTGGACATCAAATCATGTTCCGTTCAAGAAGAGTTGATTCATTAGACATGATCCAACAATCAGAATTGGAAGTCTGTAATGTGTGAAACACCTTGTGAAGAAGACCCAAAAGGGAAGCTACAAACTGGGAGAAAACAGGTGCAAACCACATACCTGATAAAGGACTCCTGTCGGAAGGAGAGAACCTCAAAAGTGGACCCCCAAAGAAGCAAGCCATCCAGTCTGAAAAGAACAAAAACAAAAAAAATGGGCAAAAGACCGAAACACTTTACCAAAGAGTATACAGATGGAAATCCCATAAAAAGTTACCATCGGGGCAATTCAAATTCAAACTCCAATGAGCTCTCACTGCACACCTATCAGCATGATGCAAACCAAATGCACCCGAGAGGGAGAGAGAGACCCCACTCCCCAATGCAAGGCAGGATGTGGAACGACTGGATCGCTCCTGCATCGCTGTTGGGAATGGAAGATGATAGAGCTCCCTCTTGAAAACAGTTCACAGTTCCTTTTCTTTTTCAAGGCCTGGATTTAAATTCCAGGGAACAAGCAGTAGAATATGCTTTTCGGGTGCACAGGATAGTGACCCAACCCTCCACACAGTTTCTCTGAAAACTAGACTTGCAACCACCCTAGGACCCCAGTCATTGCACTCTTGGCATTTCTCTGCGAGAAATCCAAACTTACGTTTGCTCAAAAACCTGTACAGGAACGGATCTGTGTCCTGATGGAAGCAGTGGGGCTGCCAAGGGGGTAGAAGTGACTGCAGTGGTTGGATATTGACACTGGACAGCCTTGTAAGAGATGTTCTCGTCTTGCTTCTTTGAAGGCCCCTTCCCATTCATGGTGGTCCTGGGGACCAGGAGAAAAGGAATGTCAACGATTTCAAGAAGTTGAAAGGATTTCAAGAAGTTGAAACCAAGCATTAGAACACCATCTCTTCTACATGAATTCATTCTCATATTCACCCCCAGGCTCCCAAAGCAGACAGGAGGGGTCTGGTCCAACAGGGGTTGCGGGCAGTGGCCCTTCCACAGGCCATCTCCCCTCCAGTCTAGAAGTCCAACGACCAGGTCCCAGGCTTTCAACTCATCTCATTCTCTCGGGGCCTTCTCTAGGGGCCCCAGGGAACTTCTGGGCTCTTTCTCTGCCTTCTAGGAGGCTCTGTGGGGCTGGGTCGAGTGCTCTCAGCCGACTTGGACCACACTGCCAGGTGTCTCCTCCTGCATTTGCCGCCCTTCGACACAGGAGGATCAAGTGGGAGGATGTCCTCTCAGAGAGATCCATGGCGATCAGAATAGATGTCCTCTCTCTTCCATTGTTTACCCTCATCTCTCAGGCGTTTCGACCATCTTTGATTTCCCTGGAATTTCAACCCCAGGAGAGGGGGGGTGGGTCAGAAGCCAAACATTTGGCTTCCCACTCCTGTCTTTCTTGAAGGTTTTCCCCGAACCAATGGGCCTAAAACAACATTCATAACCTGATATGGTTTCTGTGGGCCAGCCATCCAGGTGCAACTAGCCAGGTCCCTGTGGCTCAGGATCTCTCACAAGGCTGCAGTCCAGAGGGCCTCTGGATCTTCAGTCATCTGCGGGCTTGTTGGGGGTAAGTCTGCTTTTGAGCTCACTCAGCTGGCTGTGAGCAGCCAGAGGCCCTCCATGGCTGGAAGCAAGAAATAGTCATTCCTTGCCCCATGGGCCTCTCCAGCATAAAGCTCCCAAGGAGCAGCTGGCTTCCCTGGGAACAGATGAGGGAGGGAGGGACGGAGGGCGGGCAAGCCCAAGAGGAGACCAGTCTCTTTGTAAACTCACCTCCGAAGGGACATCCTATCACTTTGGCCACATTCTGTCCTTTACAAGGGAGTCAGTAGTTCTGACTCGAATCAAGAGGTAGACTATGGAACACAAAACGATGTGTACCCAAGATGGGAATCGTTGGAGACCCTTAAAGGCTGCCCTCCCTACTTGGCTGGGACTTGACCTCAGCTAGCCACCACTATAATCTCTGCATCCTTATATTATTATATATTATGTTAGATTATATTATATGCACTATTATCTTTGCATAGAATCATCACATCCTAGGACGTGAACGAGGGGAACATTTTACCAAGCCCTTCTGGGATCCTTCAGCAGCTTGCCTAGAATTTCCTTGCCCAAGGGTGCCTGTCAGTTCAGTGTCTGGCTCCTGATTTCGGTTCAGGGCTGATCACGTGATCTGGGAAATCCAGACCAGCGTCTGGTTCAGCACTTGAGTCCCAAGCCTGTCGAGGAATCTCTCTAACTCGGCCCCTCCCCCGCCTGCATGTGTGTGCGTTCCTTTGTGTGTGTGTGTGTGTGTATGTGTGCGCCGTCACCCTTTCTGTCTCTCCGAAGAAGAAGAAGAAGAAGAAGAAGAAGAAGAAGAAGAAGAAGAAGAAGAACAGTAGTAGGCATAGTAGTAGAAGTTATTGGCACAGCAGGTGATCATTAGACAACCCTGGTTTGGAACGGGAGCTCTGAAATTCACTAGCTGTGTGATCTTGGGGCAAGTTGTTTCCCCTGTCTGAACCTCAGTCAGACATGACACACTGGGTTATTGGGACGATTAAGGGATCGATACAAGACACTTCAAACCGTCCCTTGCTTGGCATAGAATCCCTTAATCAAATCCATTCTCAGTAGCAGGAGTCTCAGCCATTGGATATTTTTATTTTTATTTGTGTTACGCTTAACACTGGAAAATATTCTCTCACACTCATACGGCTCCAGGGAATATGGAGCATCAGGCTAAAGGATGGGGTGGATCTCAAGTCAAAGGAGCCATGGGTATGGCTGAAGGGGTCAGCACAGGAGCTTCTGTGCTCTGGTTGTGAGTGTTGGTGGCTGCTGGGCAAGGGAATCAGACCTGCAGGGGACCCGAGAACTTGGAGTCTGGCCAGTGCACCCTTGCTCCCTTCTTGGGCTTCCTGGGTTTCAGGGGAGCCTTTGGCCCTTGAGGGTATTTGGAGGCTGTGCCCGGAACAGCAGGAGCAGGAGCAGGAGGCCCCCCGGAGACAGGCTGGACCTTGGGCCCAGAGTTGGCCAGCTTCTGCCTGAGGCAATGGTTTTGGGCCTGGAGCCTTTGGAACTCCCTCTCTGCCCACAGGACAGCCTTCTGGCTCTCCTCACTCCTCTTCTCCACCAGGAGGCGCTCCCACTCATGCAAGGAGGAGATTTTCTGCCATTCTCGGTGCAGGTCGGCGGCCATGTTCCTATAGAGGCCCAAGTGCCAGTGGGCAGCATCCGCCTTCCTGCGCACCTTGGCAAACTCGTTCTTCACTTACAGGCAGCGTGCCTTCTCCTCCATCATCTTCCTCTCCAGGTGTCTGAGGTGCTCTTCGCACAGCTTCGGCTCTGCCTCAAGCTTCAGGCGCAACTTCGGAATCTCACCGTCCAGGAGGGTGTTCCGAAGGTGAACAGGTCCTTGCTCAGCTTGGTGGCTTGTTGGGTTTCTTGGGAGCTCTTCATTCCTCTGACGTGCCTTCTTCAGTGCCCTGGACGGCTTTAATTGGTTCACGGGGCTCCCGCCTGAGGGCACGTGGTCAGGGGAGGAGGAGCCAGTCTCCACCTGCCTCCTTGAGCCCCCACCTTCCAGATGATCTCCAAGCAGCTCTAGCACATGCATCCCCTTCAGGAGGATCTGGCTGAGGGTGTGCTGTTGGCTCTGGCCCTCAGCGCTGGCCTGCCGCCGCACTCCTCCTTCAGGAAGCTCTGGCCTGCCTGCCTGCCCTGCCTCGTCCTGCACTCTCTGTCCACAGCTGCCAATCTCCTGAACCAGCGGGTCTGCACTTGCCTGCAGATCACGGCTGTCCTTGAAGCCTTCTGGTGTTTTCCTCACCAGGGCTTCTCCCATCTTCCTGGGCTGCTCCACAGATGGGATTTTCATGAGGCAGCTGCTGAGGGCTCTTCAACAGCCTTTCCCGAACTCCCTTCAGCAGTTGCGTGGTGTTTCCCACTGACCAATACCCGGCATCTTGATTCAGGGCAGCCAGAGCAAGAAGCTGGAACGGGAGAGGACTGGCCTTCGGCTCGGATGATGCGACAGCTCCACGGGCTTGTGCGTCCGGTTCGGTCTTCTCCATGCCTTTTCCAGAGACTTCCTCGTTCTGGGCACACTGCCCCTTTCTTCTTCGGAAGCTGAGTGCACTCTTTCCCAGGAACACCACCACTGCAGTGCACACCAGGATCTCCCAACGAAACCCAGAGACTCCTGGCACATGTGGCCAACGTTCGTCTATCACCAACCCAGCAGCCCACAGCTGCTCCAGGACAGCCCACAGCGGCTCCACAACTGTGTGGGGAGGCATTTGGATGGCCACCAGCTGGCTCCAAAGAGCCTTGTGGCTTGGTCTCCGATCACCAGTGTCTTCTGGGCCACGAGGAAGTGCTTGGAACCCCTACGAGGGTTCCGTCTCCAACGCAAACCAGTGCCTGGCAACAGGAGCTGAAGGGAGGAGGGGTGGGGGAGGTGCACCTGAGTCTCCAAGGCACATCAGTGCCTGCAACCGGAGCTGACAGCAGGTGGGGTAGGGGAGGGGAATCGCCATATTGTACACCTGAAACAATGACAACCCTATCGATCAATTTCTCGGAAGTACAATTTCAACATTAAAAAAAATATATTTAAAAAGCAAACTAGGTATCCAAAGGAGAAAACGAACAAATATCCAAACACTGAGAAAGTAACCTTCTAGATGATCAAAGATCAAAGATCAAATCTCAATGCATTGAAGTGAAGGAAAATGAACATACAACATATGAAAATGTGTGGGACACAGCACAATCAATGGACAGCACCATGTAGAGCAATCACTGCCTATGTTAGAAAGGAGGAGGAGCATCTGGGAGGCTCAGTCAGTTAGTCCAACTCTTGATTTTGACTCGGGTCATGATGAAACTCGAGGTTGTGAGACTGAACCTGCATTGTGCTGGTGCTGGGCATGGAGGCTGTTTAATAATCTCTCTCTCTCTCTCTCTCTCTCTCTCTCTGTACCCCTTCCCTGTCTCTCTCTCTCTCTCTCTCTCTGTCTCAAAACAATAAGCTCTCCACGTCAGAACCTAGAAAAAGATGAGAAAATAAAACTAAAGAAGAAAACCAAAGGAATCCTTCCACCCAGTTTCAAGATCTACAGCTATAGTAATCAAAAATGTGTGGTGTTGGTGAAGGGATAGACAAATGGAACAGTATAAAGATAGATAAGTGGAACAGGATCAAACCCAGAAAGAGACCAACCACCAACATGTCAATGGGATTCTGACAAAGGGGAAAAGCAATTCAATGGAGGAGTGACAGCGTTTTGAAGAAATGGTGCTAGAGCAAGTGGACTTCCAGAGACAAAGAAGAAGAAGGAGAAGAAGAAGAGGGAGGGGCAGAGAGGAGGAGGAGGTGGAGGTGGAGGACGAGGAGGACGAGGACCACAATCGAAGGCTCATCCTCTGTACAAAACTGAACTCGTGGCGCCTGGGTGACTCAGTCGCTGAGGCAGCCAGCTCTTAATTTCGGCTCTTGTCATGCTCTCAGGGTCCCGGGACAAAATCAGGCTCCAAGCTCACTGGGGAGTCTGCTTAAGGATGCTCTTTTCGCTTCTCCCTCCACCCCACGCCCCACTCATGCGCATGCTCACTCTCTCAAAAAGAAAAAAAATTTTGTTAAATTAACTCAAAATTAATCACCGCCTTCTATGTAAAATGATAAATCTTCTAGGGAAAAAAATGTCCAGAATGGACAGCTAGGTAAAGAATCCTCCGACTGGACATCAAATCATGTTCCGTTCAAGAAGAGTTGATTCATTAGACATGATCCAACAATCAGAATTGGAAGTCTGTAATGTGTGAAACACCTTGTGAAGAAGACCCAAAAGGGGAGCTACAAACTGGGAGAAAATAGGTGCAAACCACATACCTGATAAAGGACTCCTGTTGGAAGGAGAGAACCTCAAAAGTTGACCCCCAAAGAAGCAAGCCATCCAGTCTGAAAAGAACAAAAACAAAAAAAATGGGCAAAAGACCGAAACACTTTACCAAAGAGTATACAGATGGAAATCCCATAAAAAGTTACCATCGGGGCAATTCAAATTCAAACTCCAATGAGCTCTCACTGCACACCTATCAGCATGATGCAAACCAAATGCACCCGAGAGGGAGAGAGAGACCCCACTCCCCAATGCAAGGCAGGATGTGGAACGACTGGATCGCTCCTGCATCGCTGTTGGGAATGGAAGATGATAGAGCTCCCTCTTGAAAACAGTTCACAGTTCCTTTTCTTTTTCAAGGCCTGGATTTAAATTCCAGGGAACAAGCAGTAGAATATGCTTTTCGGGTGCACAGGATAGTGACCCAACCCTCCACACAGTTTCTCTGAAAACTAGACTTGCAACCACCCTAGGACCCCAGTCATTGCACTCTTGGCATTTCTCTGCGAGAAATCCAAACTTACGTTTGCTCAAAAACCTGTACAGGAACGGATCTGTGTCCTGATGGAAGCAGTGGGGCTGCCAAGGGGGTAGAAGTGACTGCAGTGGTTGGATATTGACACTGGACAGCCTTGTAAGAGATGTTCTCGTCTTGCTTCTTTGAAGGCCCCTTCCCATTCATGGTGGTCCTGGGGACCAGGAGAAAAGGAATGTCAACGATTTCAAGAAGTTGAAAGGATTTCAAGAAGTTGAAACCAAGCATTAGAACACCATCTCTTCTACATGAATTCATTCTCATATTCACCCCCAGGCTCCCAAAGCAGACAGGAGGGGTCTGGTCCAACAGGGGTTGCGGGCAGTGGCCCTTCCACAGGCCATCTCCCCTCCAGTCTAGAAGTCCAACGACCAGGTCCCAGGCTTTCAACTCATCTCATTCTCTCGGGGCCTTCTCTAGGGGCCCCAGGGAACTTCTGGGCTCTTTCTCTGCCTTCTAGGAGGCTCTGTGGGGCTGGGTCGAGTGCTCTCAGCCGACTTGGACCACACTGCCAGGTGTCTCCCCCTGCATTTGCCACCCTTCGACACAGGAGGATCAAGTGGGAGGATGTCCTCTCAGAGAGATCCATGGCGATCAGACTAGATGTCCTCTCTCTTCCATTGTTTACCCTCATCTCTCAGGCGTTTCTACCATCTCTTGATTTCCCTGGAATTTCAACCCCAGGAGAGGGGGGGTGGGTCAGAAGCCCAACATTTGGCTTCCCACTCCTGTCTTTCTTGAAGGTTTTCCCCGAACCAATGGGCCTAAAACAACATTCATAACCTGATATGGTTTCTGTGGGCCAGCCATCCAGGTGCAACTAGCCAGGTCCCTGTGGCTCAGGATCTCTCACAAGGCTGCAGTCCAGAGGGCCTCTGGATCTTCAGTCATCTGCGGGCTTGTTGGGGGTAAGTCTGCTTTTGAGCTCACTCAGCTGGCTGTGAGCAGCCAGAGGCCCTCCATGGCTGGAAGCAAGAAATAGTCATTCCTTGCCCCATGGGCCTCTCCAGCATAAAGCTCCCAAGGAGCAGCTGGCTTCCCTGGGAACAGATGAGGGAGGGAGGGACGGAGGGCGGGCAAGCCCAAGAGGAGACCAGTCTCTTTGTAAACTCACCTCCGAAGGGACATCCTATCACTTTGGCCACATTCTGTCCTTTACAAGGGAGTCAGTAGTTCTGACTCGAATCAAGAGGTAGAGTATGGAACACAAAACGATGTGTACCCAAGATGGGAATCGTTGGAGACCCTTAAAGGCTGCCCTCCCTACTTGGCTGGGACTTGACCTCAGCTAGCCACCACTATAATCTCTGCATCCTTCTATTATTATATATTATGTTAGATTATATTATATGCACTATTATCTTTGCATAGAATCATCACATCCTAGACATGAACGAGGGGAACATTTTACCAACCCCTTGTGGGATCCTTCAGCAGCTTGCCTAGAAGTTCCTTGCCCAAGGGTGCCTGTCAGTTCAGTGTCTGGCTCCTGATTTCGGTTCAGGGCTGATCACGTGATCTGGGAAATCCAGACCAGCGTCTGGTTCAGCACTTGAGTCCCAAGCCTGTCGAGGAATCTCTCTAACTCGGCCCCTCCCCCGCCTGCATGTGTATGCGTTCCTTTGTGTGTGTGTGTGCCGTCACCCTTTCTGTCTCTCCGAAGAAGAAGAAGAAGAAGAACAAGAAGAAGAAGAAGAAGAAGAAGAAGAAAGAAGAAGAAAGAAGGAGGAAGGAGGAAGGAGGAGAAAGAAGAAGAAGAAGAAGGAGAAGGAGAAGAAGAAGAAGAAGGAGAAGGAGAAGGAGAAGGAGAAGGAGAAGGAGAAGGAGAAGGAGAAGAAGAAGAAGAAGAAGAAGAAGAAGAAGAAGAAGAAGAAGAAGAAGAAGAAGAACAGTAGTAGGCATTGTAGTAGAAGTTATTGGCACAGCAGGTGACCATTAGACAACCCTGGTTTGGAACGGGAGCTCTGAAATTCACTAGCTGTGTGATCTTGGGGCAAGTTGTTTCCCCTGTCTGAACCTCAGTCAGACATGACACACTGGGTTATTGGGACGATTAAGGGATCGATAAAAGACACTTCAAACCGTCCCTTGCTTGGCATAGAATCCCTTAATCAAATCCATTCTCAGTAGCAGTAGTCTCAGCCATTGGATATTTTTATTTTTATTTGTGTTACGCTGAACACTGAAAAATATTCTCTCACACTCATACGGCTCCAGGGAATATGGAGCATCAGGCTAAAGGATGGGGTGGATCTCAAGTCAAAGGAGCCATGGGTATGGCTGAAGGGGTAAGCACAGGAGCTTCTGTGCTCTGGTTGTGAGTGTTGGTGGCTGCTGGGCAAGGGAATCAGACCTGCAGGGGACCCGAGAACTTGGGAGTCTGGCCAGTGCACCCTTGCTCCCTTCTTGGGCTTCCTGGGTTTCAGGGGAGCCTTTGGCCCTTGAGGGTATTTGGAGGCTGTGCCCGGAACAGCAGGAGCAGGAGCAGGAGGCCCCCCGGAGACAGGCTGGACCTTGGGCCCAGAGTTGGCCAGCTTCTGCCTGAGGCAATGGTTTTGGGCCTGGAGCCTTTGGAACTCCCTCTCTGCCCACAGGACAGCCTTCTGGCTCTCCTCACTCCTCTTCTCCACCAGGAGGCGTTCCCGCTCATGCAAAGAGGAGATTTTCTGCCATTCTCCGTGCAGGTCGGCGGCCATGTTCCTATAGAGGCCCAAGTGCCAGTGGGCAGCATCCACCTTCCTGCGCACCTTGGCAAGCTCGTTCTTCACTTGCAGGCAGCATGCCTTCTCCTCCATCATCTTTCTCTCCAGGTGTCTGAGGTGCTCTTCGCACAGCTTCGGCTCTGCCTCAAGCTTCAGGCGCAACTTCGGAATCTCACCGTCCAGGAGGGTGTTCCGTAGGTGAACAGGTCCTTGGCTCAGCTTGGTGGCTTGTTGGGTTTCTTGGGAGCTCTTCATTCCTCTGACGTGCCTTCTTCAGTGCCCTGGACGGCTTTAATTGGTTCACGGGGCTCCCGCCTGAGGGCACGTGGTCAGGGGAGGAGGAGCCAGTCTCCACCTGCCTCCTTGAGCCCCCACCTTCCAGATGATCTCCAAGCAGCTCTAGCACATGCATCCCCTTCAGGAGGATCTGGCTGAGGGTGTGCTGTTGGCTCTGGCCCTCAGCGCTGGCCTGCCGCCGCACTCCTCCTTCAGGAAGCTCTGGCCTGCCTGCCTGCCCTGCCTCGTCCTGCACTCTCTGTCCACAGCTGCCAATCTCCTGAACCAGCGGGTCTGCACTTGCCTGCAGATCACGGCTGTCCTTGAAGCCTTCTGGTGTTTTCCTCACCAGGGCTTCTCCATCTTCCCGGGCTGCTCCACAGATGGGATTTTCAGGAGGCAGCTGCTGAGGGCTCTTCAACAGCCTTTCCCGAACTCCCTTCAGCAGTTGCGTGGTGTTTCCCACTGACCAATACCCGGCATCTTGATTCAGGGCAGCCAGAGCAAGAAGCTGGAACGGGAGAGGACTGGCCTTCGGCTCGGATGATGCGACAGCTCCACGGGCTTGTGCGTCCGGTTCGGTCTTCTCCATGCCTTTTCCAGAGACTTCCTCGTTCTGGGCACACTGCCCCTTTCTTCTTCGGAAGCTGAGTGCACTCTTTCCCAGGATCACCACCACTGCAGTGCACACCAGGATCTCCCAGCGAAACCCAGAGACTCGTGGCACATGTGGCCAACGTTCGGATATCACCAACCCAGCAGCCCACAGCTGCTCCAGGACAGCCCACAGCGGCTCCACAACTGTGTGGGGAGGCATTTGGATGGCCACTAGCTGGCTCCAAAGAGCCTTGTGGCTTGGTCTCCGATCACCAGTGTCTTCTGGGCCACTAGGAAGTGCTTGGAACCCCTACGAGGGTTCCGTCTCCAACGCAAACCAGTGCCTGGCAACAGGAGCTGAAGGGAGGAGGGGTGGGGGAGGTGCACCTGAGTCTCCAAGGCACATCAGTGCCTGCAACCGGAGCTGACAGCAGGTGGGGTAGGGGAGGGGAATCGCTATATTGTACACCTGAAAGGAAGACAACCCTATCGATCAATTTCTCGGTTGTACAATTTCAACATTAAAAAAAAAATATTTAAAAAGCAAACTAGGTATCCAAAGGAGAAAGATAACAAATATCCAAACACTGAGAAAGTCACATTCTAGATGATCAAAGATCAAAGATCAAATCTCAATGCATTGAAGTGAAGGAAAATGAACATACAACATATGAAAATGTGTGGGACACAGCTCAATCAATGGACAGCACCATGTAGAGCAATCACTGCCTATGTTAGAAAGGAGGAGGAGCATCTGGGAGGCTCAGTCAGTTAGTCCAACTCTTGATTTTGACTCGGGTCATGATCAAACTCGGGGTTGTGAGACTGAACCTGCATTGTGCTGGTGCTGGGCATGGAGGCTGCTTAATAATCCGTCTCTATCTCTCTCTCTCTGTACCCCTTCCCTGTCTCTCTCTCTCTCAGTTTCTCCCTGTCTCAAAACAATAAGCTCTCCACATCAGAACCTAGAAAAAGATGAGAAAATAAAACTAAAGAAGAAAACCAAAGGAATTCTTCCACCCAATTTCAAGATCTACAGCTACAGTAATCTAGAGTGTGTGGTGTTGGTGAAGGTATAGACAAATGGAACAGTATAAAGATAGATAAGTGGAACAGGATCAAACCCAGAAAGAGACCGACCACCAACATGTCAATGGGATTCTGACAAAGGGGAAAAGCAGTTCAATGGAGGAGTGACAGCATTTTGAATAAATGGTGCTAGAGCAAGTGGACTTCTAGAGACAAAGAAGAAGGAGGAGAAGAAGATGGAGGTGCAGAGAGGAGGAGGAGGTGGAGGTGGAGGACGAAGAGGACGAGGACCACAATCGAAGTCTCATCCTCTGTACAAAACTGAACTCGTGGCGCCTGGGTGACTCAGTCGCTGAGGCAGCCAGCTCTTAATTTCGGCTCTTGTCATGCTCTCAGGGTCCCGGGACAAAATCAGGCTCCAAGCTCACTGGGGAGCCTACTTAAGGATGCTCTTTTCCCTTCTCCCTCCACCCCAAGCCCCGCTCATGTCATGCTCACTCTCTCAAAATGAAAAAAAAATAATTTTTTTAATTAACTCAATATTTATCACCGCCTTACATGTACAATGATAAATCTTATAGGGAAACAATTTCCAGAATGGACAGCTAGGGAAAGAGTCCTCCGACTGGACATCAAATCATTTTCCATACAGGAAAAGTTGATTTATTAGACATGATCCAAGAATCAGAAT
Organism: Meles meles; assembly: GCF_922984935.1. Lineage (NCBI taxonomy): Eukaryota > Metazoa > Chordata > Mammalia > Carnivora > Mustelidae > Meles > Meles meles. The sequence continues at coordinate 18,182 of NW_025721224.1, read as the reverse complement.
TGGAAGTCTGTCCTGTATGAAACACCTTGTTAAGAAGACTTTAAAAGGTAAGCTACAAACTCGAGAAAATATGTGCAAACCACAGACCTGATAAAGCACTCCTTTCTCAAGTAGAGAACCTCAAAAGTTGACCCCCAAATAAGCAAGCCATCCAGTCAGAAAAAAAAAAAAACAACAAATTGTGCAAAAGACCGAAACACTTTACCAAAGAGCATATAGACGGAAATCACATGAAAAGTTGCCATCGAGGAAATTAAAATTCAAACTCCAATGAGCTCTCACTGCACACCTATCACCATCATGCAAAACAAATGCATCTGAGAGGGAGAGAGAGACCCCACTACCCCATGCAAGGCAGCATGTGGAATGACTGGATCGCTCCTGCATCGCTGTTGGGAATGGAAGATGATAGAGCTCCCTCTTGAAAACAGTTCACAGTTCCTTTTCTTGTTCAAGGCCTGGATTTAAATTCCAGTGAACAAGCAGCAGAATATGCATTTTGGGTGCACAGTATAGTGACCCAACACTTCCACTCAGTTTCTTTTTAAAAAGCAAACTAGGGGGGCGCCTGCGTGGCTCTGTGGGTTAAAGCCTCTGCCTTCAGCTCAGGTCATGATCCCAGGGTTCTTGGGTCCAGCCCGCATCGGGCTTTCTGCTTAGTGGGAGCCTGCTTCCTCCTCTCTCTCTGCCTGCCTCTCTGTCTGGTGTGACTTCTCTCTGTCACGTAAATAAAATATTAAAAAAAAAAATTTTTTAAAAAGCCAACTAGGTATCCAAATGAGAAATATAACAAATATCCAAACACTGAGAAAGTAACATTCTAGATGATCAAAGATCAAAGCTAGAATCTCAATGCACTGAAGTGAAGGAAAATGGACATACAACATATGAAAATTTGTGGGACACAGCTAAATCATTGAACAGCACAATGTAGAGCACTCAGTGCATATGTTTGAAAGGAGGAGGAGCATATGGGTGTCTAGTTCAGTTAGTCGAACTCTTGATTTTGACTCGGGTCATGATCAGACTCGGGGTTGTGAGACTGAAGCTGCATTGTGCTGGTGCTGGGCATGGAGGTTGCTTAACAATCTCTCTCTCTCTCTCTCTCTCTCTCTCTCTGTACCCCTTCCCTGTCTCTCTCTCTCTCTCTCTCTCTCTCTCTCTGCACCCCTTCCCTGTCTCTCTCTCTTTCTCAGTCTCTCCCTGTCTAAAAACAAAAGGCGTCTCAAAACAATAAGCTCTCTGCTTCAGAACCTAGAAAAAGAAGAGAAATAAAACTGAAGAAGAAAACCAAATGATTCCTTCTACCGAATTTCAAGATCTATAGCTAGATTAATCAAAAGTGTGTGGTGTTGGTGAAGGGATAGACAAATGCAACAGAATAAAAATAGTTAAGTAAAACAGAATCAAGGACCCAGAAATAGACCGACCCCAATTTGTCCAATGGGGATTTGACAAAGGTAAAAAGCAGTCAATGGTGGAGTGACAAGTCATTTTTATGACTATTATATGCTGATATCAGTATTAACATCGTCACGTTTGTATAATTACTCTGGCTTTAATATAATTCCCTAGATTATATACTGACCAGAGAGCTATACTTCAGTGACAGGCATTGGATCGCTGTTTACCAAATTGGTTTAGCTTTTATTTCCCTTGGGCATGAACCTACACTACTTTTCTAATTTTCTCTTGCAATAAGGAGTGGTCATGGAACTGACTTGCATCTAAGGACATGCACACAAATGTAAGGGAAAACATGGAGTGTACAGGCCCATTTAAAACAAACAATCCAAAAACTCCAACACTCCTTCAAAATGACTGTTAAGAGCCCTGCACTGAAGGAAAGTGAGCCTGTCTTCCAGGACAAAAAACCCTGGTGCCTCCAACATCCTCCACCAGTGACTGGTTTTACCTGAGAGAAAATGTACCTTCTAGAATGGGACTGTACTGAGGTTTAAATTTGTTAGAGCATCTATTGCTAACCAATACAGTTTTCCTTCTCAGTGTTCTCAGCAAAAAGTTAATTATCCCATCCTGGTGGATTTCTACCTTTCTGAAAGGAAATATGTCAACACCTGGATTGCTTGATGAATAAGGTAAAAAGATAGTTAAAACTATTAGGCCATAAGAAATAAAGGCCATAACATGATAATTTTATGCTAGGTAGCATAATATCTTACACACAGAATGAAGGAAAGAGTCAGTAAGGAAAGGAATAAACAAATAGTTCATACATAGATTTTCCCTTCTTTGCTCTACTGGGAAGACATAGTTCCTGGAAGTACGTAGCCTAAATGAGAAAGGAATCACCAGATTTCTGAAGGTCTATGATTGTATGTAAAACCTCTCGATAGTCCACCTACTTGAGCTTCAGTAGACTGCAGGACAAAACACAACATATTCCCTTCTTGACTCACATATACATTTGGGCTTGGGGTTAGAAGAAAGGAAAGAGAAGCATCCAAGAGGAAAGTCCTCTAACTCAACATCTTTTCATTTTTACCTATAATTTTTGGATGATGTGTTTTAGCACACTAGATGATATGTGGTATGTTTTCACGGTGCTAAAGAATCAAGTACAAAATCACCTACAATTTATCACTATTATCATCTATTTACTAACAATATAATTACTCCTTTATTCATTCACTGAGCAAATATTTATGGAGCACCCACATGTGATGGGCACTCCACGTATCCTGTTCCTATAGTACTTTTATTTTGATGGGGGGCCAGAATCAATATGGGAAGTAAAGAGAGAAATAATAAATAAACAAATAAAATAGCATGATAATTTAGAGAGTGATAAGTTCATGAAGATAATTTCAAAAATTAAAAACACAGTTTATGGTAATAGGATAAGATTCTCAAAGAGTGTCACTGAAGACATGAGTCATGAATACTGCGACTCTTGTCATTTCATTCAGTGCTGTCCCTCCAGCACCTAGAAAACTCCCTGGTATATACTAGGAATTAATAAATAATAGCTGAATGAGAATTGCAAGAGCAAAGATTCATCCCAGAGTGTTTAAGGAAGAGACAGAAAACCACAGGGGCCACAGTGTAATGAGCTGGGTACAACATTATTTGCCAACTCACAGAGGAAGTCAGGGGCCCTATTATGTGGGGCCTTGTGGGCCATGGTAAGAGATCTGGACCATAGTAAGGAAGAGGTTCCAGACTTTTCTTTGAGTGTAATGGGATGCCAGGAGATGATTATAAGCAGGAGAATGCTTTGCGCTTACATTTGTTTTAAAAGGTCTCCAGCTGTTTCCTGGAGGCTGTGTCATAGGGATGGTGGACAAAAGCAGGAGCAAGGAAGGAGAAGTTGTAACTGGGAAGAAGGTGGGGATCTTGGAAGTGACAAAAGTGGTCTGATTAGCGATCTATTTTGGTAGAATTCACAGGGCACCCAGAATGGTGAGGAAAAACTGGGAGAATCTAGTTCAGTTTCATCCCACTCTAACTGGGAAAAAAAAAAAAAAAACAGAACATTGAAGTAGCTTAGTCAAATACCTATGTTTATTCATAATTCCCTCTTTTTCTCCTCTCCCACATTTTGCATTAGAAATTCTTCAAGCTTTACTTCTCAGTCCCATTATCACTGCATTCTTCTTTGTTACTTATCTTCTCAGGAAACTGGTGCTCTCTTGAAATGATTCCCACGATTGTATACACTGAGCTTTACACATATATTTTCAAACTCTTGCTGGGTGTTCCCCTGTGGATGACTTATAACGATCCTGACAAAAACCCTTTATCTTCTCCCACCCTGCTCCTTCTGAATAATCATCCCTGTCAACCAGACAGAAATCTCACAGTAACCTGATCTTGCTCTTCACTCCTCATCTCCCACATCCAACAGTTTTCAGTTTTCTTCCCTTCTGCCCTGTCAGAGTTCTACTCATTCTACAATGCCTTACATGAGGCCCTTTCCCTCATAATGCAGCCCCAAATACTCCAATTAGAACTTGCCACGGGGCGCCTGGGTGGCTCAGTGGGTTAAGCTGCTGCCTTCGGCTCAGGTCATGATCTCAGGGTCCTGGGATCGAGTCCCACATCGGGCTCCCTGCTCAGCAGGGAGACTGCTTCCCTCTCTCTTTGCCTGCCTCTCTGTCTACTTGTGATCTCTGTCTATCAAATAAATAAATAAAATCTATAAAAAAAATTAAAAAGAACTTGCCATGTCTTCCTCCACTATCCCAGGTAAATACTTACCCGTATTTCTAATTTTTGCCTGTTTCATAGCCATTCACATTAAAATTAGCAAATATATCACCATAAACCCATACTCCACAAAATTCCCAGAACTGCAGTTCTATATATATTAGGTACTTGAAATGTTAAAAATACATAAGCATCCTATAATGTAGACATTTACTATAAGCCAGATTGATTAACAGAATCAAGATGCTTCCAACTGGTGGCCAAAGAGAATAACTTAGTAATTAACAAAATAATTACCATGGTGGGTGATTCCATTTTCTAATAATGCTTGTCCAAAGTGTACATCTTCCTCAGGCCTGTGAATCTCTCCAATTTCCAAGAGCCATGACACAAATTCACTGCAATAGAAATCCAGTGAAATAGTTAAAGAGTTTTCCCACACCTGCCTCCCCAAGAAGTCTATTTCTACCATGCTTTCATCAAGCAGCTTTGGAAGGAGCCTCAATATAAAGAAATATTTGCAGTGGATTTAAGCTTGCATTTTTTCACATATGCGAAGCCCCAAATTATTTAAATTTTACTCTATCCTAGAAAACTCATTTCCATTCATTCATGCTTACCTAAACCCTATTATATAATACCTATTCAACTTACTGAGACCTCTAATAAACACCAAGGGAAATTCTTAGAGTAGTTTTAACTGTAAAGAGAATACAACAAGATCCTAAAGATAGCAAACAGACAAAATAAACAGAATAATAATGACTGAATATAAGAGATAGACTGGAATATGGCTTTCTAGGCACAGAAAACCAGTGTGTTTGAACTCTAAGAAGGCAAACCCCAAAAAACTGCACACCCCATATGGTAGATGGAATTCTAAACGTGTTCTCTTACCCCATTATCAAGAATCCCATCCCTTGGTTTTGTAACCAAATCCTAATCTGGGTAGTGGTATGGATGAATTTTGTATAGGAAACTAAAATTCCAAGTCAGTTGACCTCAAAATATGTAAATTATTCAAGTGAGCTTGACCCAGTCAGTTGAGCACTTTGAAGCAGAGAGTTTTCTCAGGCTGGTGGCACAAGAGTAAGAGACAAATTAAAAGCACAAGAAAGATTCAGTGAGCCACTGCTCACTGCTGCCTTAGAAGATAGAGGGGCCATGTACCAAGGAACACAGGCAGCTTCTGAGAGTGGTCCTGGCCAACAGCCAGCACAGAAGTAGGACTTATTCTTACAATCACGGGGGACTGAATTCTGTCAACAACCTGAATGTGCTTGCAAGTGAATTTTTCTTCAGACCCTTAAGATAAGGCTCAGCACTTGATGTTGGTCTTGATTTTGACCTGTGAGACCCTAAGCAGACAGCCCAGCATTGCTCCCCCTCAACTTCTTTCTGACGTATAGAATTATGAGCTAATGAATAGATGTTCTTTCAAGGCACTAGGTGTGTTGTTATTTATTTATTCTGCAGCAATATAAAATTAGTACACACCAATAGTTTTACTATACTGTTTTCAAATTTTGAAGTTATTTAGTGGGGCACATGGGTGGCTCAGTTGGTTGTTTTGGCTCAGGTCATGATCTCGGGGTCCTGGGATCAGTCACACCTCCTGCTCTCTGCTCAGCAGGGAGTCTGTTGCTCCCACTCCCTCTGCCCCTCCCGATGCTTGTGCTCTCTCTCTCTCTCCTCTCAGATAATAAATAAAACCTTTAAAAATACATAAACAAATAAATAAATACGTTTTTTGGTTTTTTTTATAAATACGGTTTTTAATAAATTCATTCTTGAATTTAAATGTCAGCTGGGGGGTGGGGATGGAGGGACCTGGGTGGCCTAGTCGCTTAAGCATCTGCCTTTGGCTCAGGTCATGTTCCTGGAGTCTGGAAATCGAGCCCCACATTGGGTTCCCTGCTCACTGAGACATCTGTTTCTCCCTTTGACCCTCCCGCCTGTTGTGCTCTCTCTCTCTGATTCTCCCTCTCTCTCAAATAAATAAATAAAATCTTAAAAAAAGGAATATTCCAGCACAAAACCACCCATCAGAACTGTCTACCACATCCATCTGCTGTGGCTGTGAAAGGCCAGGGAGGATGAACAAACCACATCTTTCACCATTTTGGGGTGTGGGGTGGAGCCCCACATCACAGATAAGTAGGATGATATTTTATAACACAGGAAAGCACCAGCTTGGTACTGTTTTTTGGGCCATGTGGTATCAGTAAAAGAACACTAAGTAGAGAAACATTTTACAATAAAATACTTTATTGTGCTCATGTTATAAAAATATAACATTTGAAATTTACATAAAGTAATGGATACATTTTAGAATGGTTTCAACTTTGCACAGAGGTCAGAGAAGACAAGCTATACAAGGTGTCAGGAAATTACTTTTCCATTTATTTCAAAACCAAAAGCAACACCTATGGCTAAAGTCAAATAACCGAGGGGCATGGAATTCTAAAAATGGATATCTAGTCTAAAAAGTACATTTTAAGGCAGAAGAAGTTGTTAAAGCCATCCAAAAGAAAGAAAATTTTAAAAAGAAGTAAAACTTCAGTTTTTTCTTCAATAGCACAAAAATAATAATACCAATTCCATGATGTCTGGGTAGCTCTGTCAGTTAAGCATCTCCCTTTGGCTCAGGTCATGATCTCAGGGACCTGGGATCAAGCACCAAATCGGGCTCTGCACTCAGCATGGAGTCTGCTTGTCCCTTTCCCTCTGCTCCCCTCTCTCTCTCTCTCTCTCTCTAATAAGTAAAATCTTGGGGAAAAAAAAGCATATCAACTCCACAGTGCCGTCACAGGATTAAATGAGCTGATGTATGTCAGGAGCTCAGCACAGTGTATGGCACATTTTGAGCACTTATGAAACGTCAGTGGTTGACAAATGGGTTGAGCTGGTTGGTATGTAGCGAAAGCATCATTCTCTGTTCTGATGTCAGCAGATTCCTGAATATGCCAAATTAAAATGAGGAAAAGAACACACCGTAAGAACTTCTATTAATTAGGAGCATAGGGGAAGGAAAGAGAAGGGATAAGAAAGGAAGTTACTGGCTGGCTTTATCATGGGACCTACAGAAATCACAAGATCCCATCAACACTCTGCGAAAGGATCCTGATCCAGTCAAAAACAATCTCAAACTTGGTCTATAATTAGTAACTAGTAACTAAGCTAGTGTGCTGTTACGGAAAAAGCCACAATGAACAAACTAAAATTTACCAAGTCTCTCCTGTGTATCAGGCACTGTGGAGAACGCTCACATATCATTGTAACTAACTAGCACTTTGGCCGTGTAAGATCATGTTAACTCTTTTTTTTAGTATTATTATTATTATTATTATTATTACCATATAATGTATTATTTGCCCCAGGGGTACAGGTCTGTGAATCATCAGGCTTACACATTTCACAGCGCTCATTAGAGCACAAACCCTCCCCAATGTCCATCACCCAGCCACCCTCTCCACACTCCACCCACGTGTTAACTCTTTAGTTAACAAGACTCCAGCTCCTTTAATTAGGAAAACTTGACCCTGGGTCAGCCTTGGAGCTCTGTTTCCCTGGAACCTGATGGAGGCAGGGCATCTGCTGGGTTACCAGGCAGCATTGATCATGGCCAAAATGACTCCTGATGGCTATATGGAATATGAATACATTCTTGGTGAGAAGCTATAGCTTGAAGTGACTCCTATAAACAGGCATGTTCCTCTGACAACCCCGGAAGTTATGCCCCAGAGGTGGGTTTCTCTCCCACAAGAGCCGTCAGCTGGGGGCCTACCAACAGCAACAGCAGCTTACTGGCAGCTGAGTGCTCTGCTGTGAGGACCCCAGCCCCTGAAGGAGGGGCCCCATGCTGCCCTGCAGGCCAGGGTTTCCTGGCTTATATTCTTCTACCTGGGTTGGCAGCCGGTGTGGCCTATGGTTATTTTATGGTATCTGCATAACTTATCGAGAAGACATTCTGGTAGGCATTACAGGTAAGCACTATGATCATCTTCATGTTTAGAGAGGAAAAAGACATTTAAACTTCCCACATCGCTCAACTAGCCAGAGGTAGGACCAGATTTGCATGGAGACAGTCTGACTGCGAAGTGTGGGCTTTGAACTACCACTCCAGTCTGCTTCTACAGAGTTGACATTGGCATTCACTGGTTGTATGAAGGCGGGCCTGGTAAACTCCCTGAGAGCTGGTTTCTGAATCTTTAAAAAATATAAAGATTATAAATGCAGAGTATGCATCTGAGGATTAGAAATATATGGAAACAGCCAACACGGGGCATAGCTTAAGGCAGCCGCCCTTCCCTTTGGTTCTGCACCCTTCACCCGGCAGGGACTTCCACGTGCTGCTGCCCGCAGACCCCAGTGGACTGACAGTGGGTCTATGCTCAAAACCCAGGCAACCTCTCTGCCTGTTGCTCTGTGCCAGGCCCCTTGCAGGACCCTCTTTTTCAGATTCCTCATCGATGGTCCTTCAACCTGAGCCCAGTTGTCAAAGTGCTGATGAGTCTCGGGTTTGGACTCTGTGTCTTACATTCTTTGGTTCTCTGACTTGTAGGCCCTGTACTCACATCCTTGCTAGACTTCCTCCCCCTTCAGTGAACCTGCTTCCTGCCAGCCCTGCCTGACCCCAGTGTCTGCTTCCCCCTCAGAACACCATACATCTGAAATTGTTGACGTCAGGGATGGATGGATAGAGGTCTAAAATCTTCCATGATTGCGGGCTCTAGGTCCATTCCTTCACCTCACTATCATCCAGGAAATGTTGACAGTAAAAAGATATTCAAAAATGCCCAGAGGAATGTTTTTTTTTTTTTTTTAAGATTTTATTTATCCATTTGACAGACAGAGATGATAAGTACGCAGAGAGAGAGAGATGGAAGCAGGCTAACCGCCGAGCAGAGAACCCGATGCGGGGCTCGATCCCAGGACCCTGAGATCATAACCTGAGCTGAAGGCAGAGGCTTTAACCCACTGAGCCACCCAGGTGCCCCGGAATATTTTTTTTAAAGAAGAAAAGCAAATCATTGAAGGAAGGGTAGTTGATACATGACATAGTGAAAATATGAAAGAAATCCATGCACCCAGACTATGGACCTTACCTTCCAAGGAAGCATTTAAGGAATGTGGTCAGTTTTCTTTTTCTGTCTTTGGTCATATTTCCTTGTTTGCACATCATCTTGTAGAGTTTCTCACCCTGTTCTGAGATCACTACCCAGGTGTCTTGCTCCATTCCTAATTTTAAACCTATCGAAAAGGAAACCAAGGACAGGTAACTGAAAAAGTCTCCTCACTCACTCTTGCCTGCATGAGACCAAAATTTATTGCACATCAAGCATGGGCAGGGGGTTGCAGATACAGAGCTCTCTACCACAGGGCACCTGGGTAGCTCAGTCAGTTAAGTGCCTGCCTTTGGCTCAGGTCATGGTCTCAGTGTCCTGGGATGGAGTCCTGAATCGAGCTCCCTGCTTAGCAGGGAGTCTGCTTCTCTCTCTCCCTCTGCCCCTCCCAATGTGCATTAGTTCTCTCTCTCTCACACACACACACATAAATAAAACCATAAAAAAAAATACCTGAATTTGGAGCATAGGGGAAGAGAAGGGGTCAAAAGGAAGTTAATGGGTGGCTTTATCATCGGACCTACATAAATCACAAGATTTCTGTGATTTTTATTTTCAGTCTTCTAACTACAAAATTTTTTACTAGAATTTTTATTTTTTACAATGGAGGAGGAATTACCATTTGTCAGTAACAGAATAATTTTTATTTTTTTAAATCTTTTTTTTTAAGATTTTATTTATTTATTTGACAGAGAGAGAGATCACAAGTAGGCAGAGAGGCAGGCAGAGAGAGAGGAGGAAGCAGTCTCCCTGCAGAGCAGAGAGCCCGATGCGGGGTTCGATCCCAGGACCCTGAGATCATGACCTGAGCCGAAGGCAGCGGCTTAATCCACTGAGCCACCCAGGTGCCCCCAGAATAATTTTTATTAAGAATAGAGCCTGTTAACATAAACAAATTAACAGAACATGCTTGTCTGCTTGCTTTGCTTTCGTTTTTCCCTTCCTTCTTTCCCTCCTTCCTTTTTCACTTCAGATTTATCTATACGCATAGCCATTCTGAAAAAATAAAGGTTCAACTTGATGAAACATTTATTTTACCTTTGAAATGATTTGCTATGCTATCTGAATTGATTGCTAGATTCAACAAAACTTAAAAGAATCAGCTATGTATTCATAATCTTTGTTTTAAATTTTTCTCACAGGCTCTCCATCCCAGGTCAATCAAAGGAGTTAAGTATTTGAAATGCTTTGGAAGTTCTCAAACAAATGTGTACTATGAATATTTTAATAGAAGTAGAAGTTTTGCATGTTCTTCAAGGGAAAATTTCTGAAGTTGGAAGAAACGGTTCTTTGTGTCCTGAAATTTTATCAGCAATGAGGTATTTTGCTCCTAAGTCTCTGGGAAAAAGGAATAACACTGCTTTTTGTCTTATCAGTTATTTGGTAAAGAAATTAGTAGTAACACAAGCATTTCTGTTTCCTAGCTGAATTACCTAGTAATACATGTCAGATAGGTATCAATGGCTTTAATGCCTTGTTCCCTCCTACAAAAAATCACTAAGTGAGAAATCCTGATAAATTGGTGGGGAAAAAAGATCAAATTGTACATGTCTACACACCCTCCTCCACGAATGTGTCACCTTACAGGGCCCGTATCACAAACAAGCATCAGTTTTTCAGACTCAGGATCCTCCCTTCCACAATCAGACCGAGATTAGCTGAGTGAAGCCAGCACTGCCTCTTAAAAGATCCCACAGTCCCACTAGTGCTACTCTTCTTTTAATCATACTCCAGGTAAAGAAAATCACAAGAACCACACGCAACCTGCAGTGATAAAATATTGAACTTATTTTAAAATGAACATAATGTATTCTTCCTATAGAATAACCGAGGAAACACAAGTTCATGTGCCAGGCTGATGCTCTTGACCCTGCATACCGAAGTCCTGGGCCAGTCACCCCTGTAAGCTGGGTCTTCCTTCCTTCCCTTCCTCCCTGGATTATTTGATCCTGGCCTTGCTCTCTCCACACCCTGCTGACTCTTCCTTCAATATTTCATCAGGCCATTCCTTACTTCAAAAGCCTTTGGTAGCTCACCACTGAACCAAGTGAAAACATGGAAGCTTGCTTTTGTGCTTCTCCTTAAACTGACCCCACCCTATCGAACAATGCCATTTTCGACTGCGTTCTTCTGTGGCCAGGCCACTCTTTGCAGCTTTTCTCCTTGTCCAGTCAATACTTACTTACAGTACTTACTTACAATACTTACTTACAATACTTACTTACTTACAGAACTTACTATTCTGCAGGCTGATGCTCCCATCAAGCAACCCAGCTCTGCTCTCTGCCACAAGCAACTCCTTCTTCCCTTTACAGTATACCCAAATCCTTCATGAAGCCTTGCCTAACCATTACAACCTGTGCATTCAGACTTCCCTTGGAAAATAAATGATTAAACTCAGAACTACACAAGTCAAGGCGCCTGGGTAGCAGTGAGTTAAACCACTGCCTTCAGGTCGTGATCTCAGAGTCCTGGGATCGAGCCCCGCACGGGCTCTCTGCTCTGCAGAAAGCCTGCTTCCCTCTCTCTCTCTTTGCCTGCCTCTCTGCCTACTTGTGATCTCTGTCAAATAAATAAAATCTTAAAAAAAAAAGAGCTAGACAAGTCAGCATGAGATTGCATGTGGTCATTGCTTCGTGAACAGAAAGCAAGACTGTAACTGACTGTTAACACTCTGCCAAGTCAAGTAATAGGTTAATTGCTGCAGCAATATAGTATTTTGAAAGAATAGGTTATATCACCTAATAATTTAAATTGGAAAGACAGGGGATGCCTGGGGGTTGGTTAGGTGTCTGCCTTCGGCTCAGGTCATGATCCCAGGGTTCTGGGATCCAGCCCCACATCAGGCTCCCTGCCCAGCTGGGAGTCTGCTTCTCCTTCTGCCACTCACCCTGCTCATTTCCTCTCTCTCCCCTCTCTCTCAAATAGATAAAAGGTATCTCCAAAAAGATACGATTTTGTGAAGCAAATCTAGCACTATAGTAAACACTATTTAGTTTTTATTTAAATTCCAGTTAACATGTAGTATAATGTTAGTTTCAGGTGTACAATATAGTGATTCAACACTTTCATACAATACCCAGTGCCTCATTGCAAGTGCCTCCTTCATCCCCATCACTGATTTTACCCATCCCTTCACCTTCCTCCCCTTTGATAACCATCAGTTTGTTTCTAGTTCACCTCTTTCTTTCACCTATGATTATTTACGTGAACGCTATTTCTTGAAGGCAGGAATATTCTGTGCTTAGAATTTTGGATATATTCTCAAAGCAACCCTATGAATGAGAGGGTACTGTCCTCTTCGTTTTATGGATAAAAATACTTAAAGAGGATTCGTCATTGGTCCAAAGTTGTTTGCTCAGCATCAAAACCAGGAATCCTATCTCGCTTTGTCTACTTCTTAGCCTATATATCCATTTCTTGGTAAAAAAAAAAAAAATCTATTTGCTCTCTCAAATAGATAAAATCTTTATAAATAAATAAATTGAAAGGATAATGTTCCTTTTTAAAGTTTATGTGCTAGCCACTTTCTATCACTAATTTTAAAAATCATAAATAATTTTAAACATATGTGTAAACATGAATGTATACATACATACAACAGGCCTCAAAATGTATAAAGATCACAATGATATCCGTTACCAAATTACCACTTCTTTCAAAATAAGAATTAGTGATATAAAAATGGCTTCATAATTTCAATCAAGCACATTTTTAATAACTTCATTCTAAAATATAAATTTGAATTCAACTTATTTATTAAGAACAGTAACATAGAGAGCATGGAAGGGGTGTGTGGGTGGCTCAATTGGTTAAGCATCTGCCTTCAGCTCAGGTCATGATCCGAGTCCTGGGATCCAGCCCCATTAGCCCACGGCAGGCTCCCTGCTCAGTAGGGAGTCTGTGTCTCCCTCTGCCCCTCTCCTCCATGCTCTCTCTCTCTTTCTCTAATAAATTAAATCCTAAAACAAAACACAGAAAAGCCCAACAGTGCTTTTCCTTAGTAGAAATTTAAAAATATTTTTTAATGAAAGAATAATTTATTAATGCCATATGCAGGAATTTGCAAACTTCAATGGATCTAAAATATAATTCTACAGGAAGTGTTAAAAAGGAATGGATTTAAAATTGTCATTCATTAAATGTAGAATATCCAAACTGAACTGTCTCCGGGCACCGATGTTTTTCCCAAAAAGAGAAAAATCCAAGGGGCAGCCCTGAACAACTCACTAATTACTTTGAAGTTATACAGTTTGCAAATTCCTCACTCTTAACTCAGCATAGTTTTACATAGAGAGATGAGGTTTTTCAAAAACTGATACTACTATAACTCTCAGTGGAAATACTGGTATCTTTTCTATAGTGTGAGTTTTAATGAGATGAAAGCTAGCCACGTACTGTATACTCAAGCTAGGAAATAGAAGAAACTGCCAAAAAATTTATTCAAAACATCAAGAAACTGATATCTAAACAATGTATTTAACCCTTATCCTGATGATCAATGGTGTGAATGCATAAATTTCTAGGAGAAATTTTAAAAAATTACAATTTACTCACATTATGAATAATTAATGCTGAAAAAAATTACTTTTTGGAATAAATCTTTGATTCTATCAAATAAGATTTTCTGGCATCCAAAATCATTTGACATTATTTATGGCAAAAAAAAAAATTTTAAAGGTTGTAACAGATTTTTCCTTTTAAAACTAGAAGTGACCCCACTGACCATTTTTCTTTTTTTTTTTTTAAAGATTTTATTCATTTATTTGACAGAGAGAGAGAGATCACAAGTAGGCAGAGAGGCAGGCAGAGAGAGAGGAGGAAGCAGGCTCCCCGCAGAGCAGAGAGCCCGATGCGGGGCTTGATCCCAGGACCCTGAGATCATGACCTGAGCTGAAGGCAGCGGCTTAATCCACTGAGCCACCCAGGCGCCCCCCACTGACCTTTTTTCAATTCCCAGGAACACTCCTTTAAATTAATAACATTGAAAATTTAACTGTATCAAGAAGGAACTAATATTTCTTGGTAGTCTTTTCAACATTGTAAAGTTATGCTACTTTTTTATTAAGAAAGTATTCAATAGCGCTTATACTGCAGTAGCATGGTTGTAAAGGTAATTATGGTTTGTCTATTTTATCGATGATTAAGTAACAATAAATATATCTTATGTGGATGATAAGACATGAAGACAAAGATGACTACAATTCAAAAAATGATTCTACTTAACTGAAAAGAGGATACAAAACTATAGAGGTTCATGTTTTTAAGCATTTCATTTTATTTTTTTTTTAAGATTTATTTATTTATTTATTTGACAGACAGAGATCACAAGCAGGCATAGAGGGAGGCAGAGAGAGAGGAAGGGAAGCAGATTTCCATCTTATTCAATTCACATTTGACCATTGTATTGAAATTTGTGGTTTGCCTAACTCCACTACAGACCACATTTTCTAAAGGTTACCATTTTGCCCTCTCTCCAACTACACAAATAAATTAGTTCTTAAGAAAGAATATAAATGACCTGTTGTTACTTTCCGAATGAATGTCTAAGCGTATACTATGAAAATTACCAAGGAAGTTAACTGCAGAAAGTTCAAAAGCTTTCCTAGGTAGGTCTTAAGTTGGATACTTTTTATGCATCATGTTCAAACTAATATCTCAGAAAGAATCTTCAAGAAATAATTAAATTAGAATTAACCAAAATGCGAGTTGGGTCTAGACAATGGAGGAATAGAAATTTGGAGACAAACTCAATGGCAACCATCTTCCTTCAACATAAGCAGTAATGGATAACATGGATATATTAAAACAAACAAATTTTCACATTTCTACATGTCATATCATTATTGCATTATTTTTTTGTATTCTAAGATATAACTGATGTAATTCAATTTATAAAACATTATAAGTAAGAGTGTAATCAAGTTTATTTTTCAAAAGATTTAAATAGTTACACACTGGCTAAAAGCTTAGTCTCATTCCAAACGCAATTATTTCTTCTGCAAGTTTTGAGCTAAATCATTGTGATCAGTGTCTGATGGAGTCCTTTACTTAGAAAAGTATTTTACTTATACCTACAGTATGCAAAAATACCTAGTATTTTTATAATATATTCAAATAGGCGGGGGAACATTTAAACTTGTCATCAAAAGTTTTAAGCATGGGGGCGCCTGGGGGCTCAGTGGGTTAAAGCCTCTGCCTTCAGCTCAGGTCATGATCCCAGGGTCCTGGGATGGAGCCCTGTGTTAGGCTCTCTGCTCGGCAGGGAGCCTGCTTCCTCCTCTCTCAAATATTCCAGAACTTTGGTATAGTGTGTCTAAGACTGGTCTTTAATCTTTAAATGTAACACAAAGTTAAAATATCCAGGTTTATAGATGAACATTTATAATAATGGATTATGTGGCTAAATGTGTTTGTAGTTGAATCACTGAACATTCAGGAGAGATTATTTTAAAAACAGGTTTTTTTAATTAAAGAGGAAAGATTCTAAGAAATGATTCAGGAGGATTCCAGAATACCTAGTCACTCAAAAGATTTCAATTAACTTGAACTATTCCATTTGACTCATTGACAAAAGTCTGCCTAATAATTTAATATACTGAAATAATTATTCATTTGTTCCATTTGTTGTACAGACACATCTGACAAAAGTGAAGGCATAAATATTCACCAACTTCAGCGTCCCTCTCCTCCCCACCCCTGCAGTTAGATATCAGCCCTGAAGCAGGAGGAGTAGGTACAGGGAGGGGTCACAAGGTGCTTTCCCAGTCTTGAGTTCCTTCCTTGAAAGAGAATCTATATTCCTAGCTCATCTGTCTAAAGCCTCATCAGAACTTAGTAGTCCTTCATCCCTACTGAAAGAAACTAATTAAATAGATTAGTTAACCTGATTAGGGTTTGTCGGCCCAGGCCTTCACCATCTTGCACTCCTATGTTCATTATGAAAGTCACCTCTAAATGTCCTTTGCTAATAACCCTAAATAAATGCTACCAATTAGGGATTCAGGCCATATAGTATGCAAGTTGGCATCATAGAAAGCCAGGATAGAGAAGAATGCCGAGAAGTTTAGTATGTAGATAATTGCTTATTCTCCCAGGTAGGACATATTATTGTGGTCTCTTGCAAAAGAGAGTTTCTTGTAAGTTGATACATCATACTTCAATCATTTTTAAAAAAGTTTTATTCACAGGCAAAGAATCATGGTGTGGAATCTAACACTGGGTCCTATTTTCCAAAGCATTAATTTACTTTGTGATCTTGTGAGTTCTGTATAGGCTTTTAAATTTCTCTTGACCCATAGATAGTAACACTCAGTATGAAATTCCACTAAGTGTCTGATCAATATTGTTAACACTTGGCTTAAAAAGAGAGCTCTTCGGTCCCTTCAGAAGGTGGTTCTATTAAAGTGTATCAACTGAAAAGCTTCTGCTTTGAAAATAATTTTGCTCTATGTTTTAATGGAGAATATTTGATATCCCAATTTTCTGATTTCCCTTCTAATTAATTGTTTTAGTGGTTATCAGATACACATTGCAGGAACGTTCATAATGGCAGAAAAACTAAAACAAACAAATAGAAACCTAAAGTCCACTGATAAGAGAGTGAGTAATTAAGTTGTTATCAATATAGTTGTGATAATATTCAACCAATGGAATATTATGCAACAGTTAAATGAATAAACTATTCCTATACATATGGATAAATAATTTACAAACCATATTGTATACAAAATATAAATTGCAGAAAGCAAAATACATTATCATACTTATAGAGCTCATTAACAAGCCAAACTAAGCCATATCATGCTTTATGTATTAACTATTATACATTATTTTTTTTAAATACTAGTTTCTCCTGAGATTAATAGCATTAGTAAATTCCAGAGCTGAGATTCCTAATCAGCACTCTTGTCTTTTGTGAATGTAAATCTAGAATTCAATTCATCAAGTCCCCAGGTTTTGCAGTTAAAATACTGTGGAAATTTGGAAAAGGTTCAGTTTACTCATACTCACTAAACAATCTTTAGAGCTTCAATAGTACTTGGTTAAGGGGATGAAGTATCCTAAAATGAAGGGACTAGATGGTATTAGTCTTACTACTTCAATTTGGGAAGTGAATAGACAATCATTTTTATGCAGTATTTCCATTTCTAGTCACTATGCATTTTGTCCATATTATATACCCATTAAGGATATTTGCTCAAAAACTAGGATTTTAGGGGCACCTGGATGGTTCAGTCAGTTAAGCATCCAACTCTTGATGTTGGCTCAGGTCATGATCTCAGGGTCCTGGGACTAAGCCCCATGTCAGGCTCTGCACTTCAATGGGGAGAGTCTGCTTCTCTCCCTCTCCCTTTGCCCCTCCTGCTGCTCACTATCTCTCTCTCTCTCAAAAAAAAAAAAAAAAAAAAAAAAAAAACCTTCAGGATTTTAATTTTACAAAATCTTTTCTGTTGTTTACCAATTTAACAAGGAAAGTCATAAGACCATAAATGATATCATCACTGTACATGGCTAATCTTGCAAAAGCTTTGCACTTGAAAGCAGGCATGTATGAGATCAATTGTAATAAAAAAAAAACTCATTCTCAAATGGATGCCTTTAATAACTGCACCTAGATGGATGTCTTAATTGACTTCATAGGTAAAATCCTTTCATGATGTATATCAAATCATCATGTAGTACAATTAAAATATATTACAATGTTACTTGTCAACTAGTCCTCCATAAAGCTGGATAAAAACAATTGTACCTAAACAACTTGAAGCACGTTATAATATCTTAATGAGTTATATACAAGTAAAATTAACAGCCTTTTCTACATCTTCCTGAAACGTATTTCTGTGAGTCCCAATCTTGCTGCAAAATACAAAGAATTTAGAAGAG